>NW_022436987.1:17069559-17149255 GCF_009761245.1 Sapajus apella | reverse complement strand
TCCTTCCTTCCTTCCTTCCTTCCTTCCTTCCTTCCTTCCTTCCTTCCTTCCTTCCTTCCTCTTTCTTTCTTTCTCTCTCTCTTTCTTCTTTCTTTCTTTCTTTTTCTTTGTTTCTCTCTCTTTCTTTTCTTTCTTTCTTTCTTTTCTCTTCTTTCTTTCTTTCTTTCTTTCTTTCCTTTCTTCCTTCTTTCTTTCCTTCCTTCCTTCCTTCCTTCTTTCTTTCTTTCTTTCTTTCTTTCTTTCTTTCTTTCTTTCTTTTTCTTTCTTTTTTTCTTTTCTCTTTCTCTTTCTCTTTCTCTTTCTCTTTCTCTTTCTCTTTCTCTCTTTCTCAAAGTCTTGCTCTGTCGCCCAGGCTGGAGTGCAGTGGTGCAATCCTGGCTCACTGCAACCTCCGTCTTCTGGGTCCAAGCAATTCTCTGTCTCAGCCTCCCAAGTAGCTGGGATTACAAGCACCTACCACCACGCCTGGCTAATTCTTGTATTTTCAGTAGAGACGGGGTTTCACCATCTTAACCAAGCTGATTTTGAACTCCTGACTTCATGATCCACCTGCCTTGGCTTCCCAAAGTGCTGGGATTACAGTCATGAGCCCCGGCACCTGGCCCCAGTCACTATTCTGATTGTGTATCATGCTGTCAGTGTGAGACTTTTTTCAGATGAAAGGCAGTGTTGCCCATAGAGATACAAAGAGTAATCATACTGTAGGAGTAAAAGAATGACCTTTTAGGAAGGGGACATCTGCAACCAAAGACTTTCTTCAATTTTTGTCGATGTTTATGTGTTTTTTTGTTTTGTACTTATTTTCTCAAATATTGTTATTTTATATGGCTTTAAAACATTGTCTGTCAGCAAGTTCTGGGAAGTCTTCTCTGTCTTGAGTCATTGCTTCTGCTTCCATGTATAGGTAGCTGAACTGCCATCATTAGTGAATCATCATTTAAAAATTGTGTTTGGCTTTCATCTCTATTGAGGTATACAGCAGAACTTGCCACGTAAGGTTAGTGACCCATGCACACTTATGGAGAGTCTCTCTGTTGCATTTTGTACTTCACTCATCATAGTAAATAATTTCCATGCATCTAATTGTCGGGTTCACTCACAACATTTTATGTACCCTGGGGACAGAAAACATGCTAATCTTAATTATTTTAGCAATGTAAGTGCCTAGTATAATGCCTGTCTTATGTGAAAGGCAAACATTTTATTTGAGACTTTTTCTGTTAATTTAGATGATTCTGTAGTTAAAAAAACCTCTCTGCAAAAAGAATGCAACTAATTGCTATAACTTTGTATCTATTAGTTATTTATAGATAGCTAACAGTCATTCATTCAATCATTAATCACACATTTATGACTCTCTCATATGGAAATTAGATAAGTTGCGAAATTGTATAAGGTGTGTTTAAGTATGTGTGTAGCAAAGAAAATAACCTGAGTACATTTAATAAAATAAATCAAGGAGAAAGGCATTGTGGGTTGTTTTGTAGTTTTCCATCATAATTTGTATTGTTTTCCAGATGTTATAAGAGGTTTTTGTCAATTAAAACAATGAGACAGTTTTGAAATAACCATATGGAAGAATTTAATTCTTATCTGGCATGGTCTGGAATTTGTAGCTCTTGAAGCACTGCAGTGTCGTGGAGGAAGACATCACTCCTGCAGCATTCTCTAACTTTACCTTTTCTGGGTCAGCACAAATGAAAAAACAAAACCCACAAAGAACTTTCATTTTATCTGATTATTAATGAAGAAAAATTAGAATATGCAAAAGAAAGTGTTCACTGAAAACAGACATTTTTTTCTAGATGCATTTTTACAAGGACAGGCTGTGTATGAAATGAGTTGACCTTTCTTCTCCTTTCTAAAAAAATCAACAGCATTCTTTAATAAGGTTTTATTTGTATTGTAAAAAATGAAAATCAAGGTATGGAGATATAATTTGTTTCTTACCCTAAAATATTCCTTGAGGTATCCGGGATGAGAAAAAAGAAGAAATAGATTTGCACAGTCCCACTTAAATCAATTTAAATCTTAAAATAATATGTCCTTTGGCAATCACTTAATCTTGCTATTGGTTTGAAGCAATAAATCTTCCAAGGCATTGGGAAAAAAAAGGAACACCATTGTACTAATGAGATTACCCTGAAAATAAAGCGTTGGATTAGTAAAATCTAATTTGGAAGTGATGAAGTACATGTGATGTCCAAGTAATTATTCCTGCACAGTCCCCATCCGTGGGGAGCCTGGAGTTATTGGACACTGCACTATGTTAATGATGCCACTGCCTGACATTTGAGTGAATGTGCTGACCGTCTGCTGTGTTCCGTCTCCTATTGTCGATACTCACCACTGGGTCCAGCAGCTGCATTCATAATGCTGCTGCAGACACAGCCGGAGCTGAATGTGTGTGAGCACATGTGTGTCTGTGTGTTCTGCTTCTTAGGCCAGAGTTTTTACCATTTTGAAATCTGGGCTGAGACAAAAGTGCTATCCAGAATATTGCTTTGTAGAATCCAAAATCCAAATTAATTTCTCTGAGTTTTATTTAAACACTGAAACCAAGCACACAATTTGAGTTCTCTTTGTATTCATTGTCTTTCAAAAGCATATACCTAAACTCACAATTGGCCAAAAAACAGGCTGTCAGGTAATATTAGGTCATTCAGTAGTCAAAATATTTCCAGTAAAATGTTCTACTACTCTGTGCCTTAATAATTAAAATCTCTATGATCAGGCACCTAATGAAGTACTTTGTGTGACAGAGGCTTTTGTGTTGTAATACATAACTAATCTGACTTCAAGTTAAATGTATAAAAATTACTGAGGGAAGTTGAATACTCACGCAAAGTAAAAAAAAAAGTACAAAATACAAAAAGCCTTTTTTAAATTTAATTCATCAAGGACTTGACCAAACTGCTCATTTAAGAGGCATTTCAAAAGGCTAACATTAGGTATGGTCAGGGAGGGCTTTTCAGAGGAGGAGAGACTTTTGTGGATGGATTACAAAAGGAAAAGTGGAGTAGGAAGGGAGGCAGTGTTAGGAGGATGACTTCAGCAAAGTCTCCAAGGTGTACTTTATTGGTATTTTTAGAGGTAGTTCTTTTATTTCAAAAACTAAAATTTAACTTGAACTATCTTTAAGCAAAAATCAGCTATTATAAATATATTGGGATATCTCATGAAAGTTCCTTTTTATATGTCTATTCATTCTTCTCTTTCTCTAAAGATTGGCTGCTGCTGCTTTTTTGTACATAGCAAAAAGCATATGTAGGATAAAGCCTGAGCATTATTTCTTAGACTTTAAACTCTATGTCCAAATGTCCTAGGGAAGGGGTTCATTGGCCCAGCTTGGGAAAGATTCATTTCCCTAGGTCAATTTTTAATGCCAAGGGTCAGAAGCTGCTGGCCAGGCACAGTGGCTCACACCTGTAATCCCAGCACTTTGGAGGCCAAAACAGATCACTTAGGGTCAAGAGTTTGAGGCCGTCTTGACCAACATGCTGAAACTCTGTCTCTACTAAAAATACAAAAATTAGCCAGGCATGGTGGCAGGTGCCTGTAATCCCAGCTACTCAGGAGGCTGAGGCAGGAGAATTGCATGAACCCAGAAAACAGAGGTTGCAGCGAGTCAAGATTGGGCTACTGCACTCCAGCCTAGACAACAGAGCAGGACTCTGTGTCAAGAAAAAAAAAAAAAAAAAAAAAGAAAGAAGAGGAAAAAGGAAAAGAAAAGAAAAGAAAAGAAAAAACCCAGCTACTTCCACTGCAAACATAAATTTGGATAGAGCAGTGATTCCTGGAAATGGAGTTTGAGCAGAAAATATTATATATGTCTACTACACACAGTGTTTCTTTAATTGTTTATTTCTAACATTTTTTTTAAATTTTGTGTATAAACACACATACACATACACACACATATATATACATTTTATTACACATTAGGTTCTGGGGTACATGTGCACAACATGCAGGATTGTTGCATAGGCACATACATGGCAATGTGGTTTGCTGCCACCATCACCCTGTCACCTATATCTGGCATTTTTCCCCATGTTATCCCTCCCCAACTTCCTACCCCCCACTGTCCCTCTCCTAGTCACCCCAAATAGACCCCAGTGTGTGATGCTCCCCTCCATGTGTCCATGTGTTCTCCTTGTTCAACACCCGTCTATGAGTGAGAATATGCAGTATTTGATTTTCTGTTCCTGAGTCAGTTTGCTGAGAATGATGGTTTCCAGATTCATCCATGTCCCTACAAAGGACATGAACTCATCGTCTTTTATGGCTGTGTAATATTCCATGGTGTATATGTGCCACATTTTCCTTGTCCAGTCTATCAGCAATGGACATTTGAGTTGGTTCCAAGTCTTTGCTATTGTAAACAGTGCTGCAATGAACAAAGGCCACAGAACCCCCATAAAAAGCCACTGCTTTCTTCAGAAAGGAATTGTTCTAGATTATACCTCACACTCTCTGAAGCAAATCCTTACTCTCAGTTCTTACTAGATCTCCACAGAACCTGCAATGCTGTGTTTCACATCCTGATTCCGTCTGAGTCCATCCTCTTTGGAGTGCTGACTGATTTGGAAGGTCCCACCCAGCACCTTATTCCACTTCTGAAGCACAGGCCCTCTGGTTATTCCAGCTTTGTGCTTTACTCCAGCCCCACATATGGCACATTGGTTCCATCTATCTTGAGAGATAATCCACTGATCCATGAGTACATCAAGTCCAAATAAAAGATACCCAGGCAAAAAGATACCCAAGATTGCCAGGGTGTTGGAAATAAATTCAGTGCTAAAGAACAACACAATAATTAAATGCTCGAAAAAGTGGAAAAATTGGTAACCAGGGCAGTCAAGAAATGAAGTGAAAAGTACAGCATGGAACAGTTGAGTTAGAGGTTCAAGAAATCAGATGTCCAAACGCTGTAAAGGTAGTAGAAAATCCTTTTCCCACTGAGCAGCATCTGTGCTGCAGGGAGTGGGACACCTAAAAGGCACTCATACTCTGGCATGGACATAGCTCATTTTTTCCCACAGCAGTAAAAAATATGATTATCAAATGGATATTATGGATTGAGAAGACAAGAAAGGAATTTCCTTCTTCTAGGGGCAGAGAACAAGTGCTATATCCTAAAAATAAAAAAATAAAAAAGAACATTATAGGAAAATGGTTGGTAGTGGGGTGGTTGAGTGGTTGTGATGATCAATATGATAAAATTGTTGAGGAATGTATTAGAAATCCCTATTATAGAGGAGAAGCAATCGACATTTGTTGATTTAGACACTGCTCTAGTTGCATTACATTCTTTATATCATTTAGTCAGCAAGTGAAATATGCAAGGTAGATATGACTCCTATTTTATAGAAGCAAAATGGAGGCTACATGAGATTAAAGAGTGGGACAGTGGTTAGATACGCCAGAACTAGAATTTTGTATTGGTTATATCTGATTCTTAATTCGGTGTAGTTTCAACAATGTAATACTGAATGCTAATTAAGTTCTTATTATATCTGGGACATAGTATGGAATTTGTATCCTAATTAATCCATAGCAACCCAGTGTGTGTGCACATGTGCATGTGTGTGTGCGTACACTTGTATGTCTATCTAGCTCACCATTTAGGGAGAATCCTTGAGATACTTGTGTTTAAATAACAGAAGTGCAACTTTACTAATTTTGTTATCTTTCAAAACAAGTGGCTCAGGGTGGGTTATGTGTCCAGGGAAGTGGGGGCGGGAGGCAGAGGGAGGAACTGGAAAAGTAATGTGGCCTTGGTATTCATGAAACAAGAGAAAAAATAAACAAATCCCTTGTTCCAGCCCACTTCCTTTCTCCCACTTCTCCAGTCTCCAAAGTGTAAATCCAGGCAATAGATTTTAGGTTTTTCTCCTTTCTTTATAGGTTCCTTGAAAGGCACAAACAGTGGTGCAAACTACCTCATTGCATCGCCATCCTGGGCCATGGAACCCCTGCCTGCCTCAGAGCCTGATTGATTTGCACATCCCAGCCAACTTTTGAGCCCTGGGCTGGTCATATAAACCCATGCTGACTGCTTATTGGCAGTCAGCCTCACTTGGCGATTCCACATGAGCGAGTAAAAAAAATTTCCCACTCCTCAGACTGAGATGAGAACTCCCCCTACCCACACAAACACACAAATAAGCACTTGACTATGAGCTTTATCTTTATTTTTAACAAGTTGTACCAATTCTGAGGCTGTGGTGAGGCACTCTTCATGGATTACCTCAGTGAAATATCAGAGCAAGACAGAAAGGAGAAATTATGACCTCCATTTCACTAACAAGGAATTCTAATTTCAACAATATTAAGTAATTTACTGAAAATCACAGAGATACTACAGTGATGTGGTTATGTCCTAAATGACCTGGAGTGCAAATGCAAGTGCCTCTTACTAGTCGTCTTACTTTGGATGAATTGCTTAACCTTGCTAAGTCACAGGCTACTCACCAGTGAATCAGAAAAAAATACTCATAACAAAGCAATACTACACTTCTATGAGGTTGTTGTAAGAATGAGATAAAACTGTATACACACACACACACACACACACACACACACACAGTACCTGTCACCTTTTTAAAGTTTCAAAAATAGTAGATATTAATTTGAGGCAGAGCCAAGAGTTTAATCCAAAGCAATATTCTATTCCTCCTACCCTACTGACTTCCTCTACATGTTAACTAGGAAGATTTTAAAGCACTGGAGTAGTTCTGCAGAAAGAGTTAGTGGCTGCTCTGCTCTTATAGGCCAGCATTAGGTTTCATCATCCTCAGGGGCCACTGTTTCTATGTTGCCCTGCCACAGATACCCTGAATGCCCAGCATACCTCTTGGAGTCAGAATAGACTACATTAAAGAAGTCTCTCAGATGCTCCTGCTAAACATCTCATTCATTTTCCCACCCTTATCTCATTTAATCCTTACCATATACCTGTGTCCACTTCATAATTGAAACCTCCGATAGGTTAAAAACACCTACGAGATGGCATGCTGAGATTAAGCTCTTTCTCTTTCTGTGACATCACATGGCACATTGCAACATTTTCAACAAAGATCCTCATTACAAAACTCTGGAAGAATATATAGTTATTAATCCATGATCTGCCTGAGAAATATTCCAACTAATTTTACTGATGATTGTGTAGAGTATGGGGAATAAATAAGCCATCCTTTAAAATTTTATAGTGTTAGATATTCCTGTAACACTTCCAAGCCAGTAATTCCAGTGTTTAGCAGTTAAGCCTGAAGAATGTACCTTAATTAAATCAGATTCTTTGTAAATATTTCTTCCTAATACATTGAGATGTTTGGCCAAACCAATTTTCCACATAGGGACATGCTCAAAAACACCATAAATCATCTTAGTTAGAATCTCCAAAAGCACTGGACTCCATAAATGTCTCTCAGAGCCTTTGCTTTCAAAAGTAATGGGAATTTTGGGCCAAGTGCATTGGCTCATGCCTGTAATCACAACACTTTGGGATGCCATAGGCGAGTGGATTGCTTGAGATCAGGAGTTTGAGACCAGCCTGACCAACAAGGTGAAACCCCGTCTCTACTAAAAATATAAAAATTAGCTGGGCCTGGTTGTGGGCGCCTGTAAACCCAGCTACTCAGGAGGCTGAGGCAAGGAGAATTGCTTAAATCTGGGAGGAAGAGGTTATAGCAAACTGAGATCACACCACTGCACACTTGCTGAGGTGACTAAGAAATGATTAATGTTTTTACAAGTTACTTTCTAATATAGGAGATCCACATGCAAACAAATAGTTAAAGTGACCCAGGCTGTGTAGAAGTTGATGCAATATGCTGTGAGTAAAGAGGTAAGTGAGCAATCCTGAGGGTTGGGGAGAGACAGCTAAGTGAACTTAGTTTTCAGAACTGGCTCAGGAAGGCTGTGTGAGAGTTCACAAGAAAAATTAGAAAAAAAAATAGCAGACGAAAGGGTATATACAAATACGCTGAAGCATGAATGAGCATGACATATTTTAAGGAATTGAAGTATTCAGGGTGTTGCTTGAGGTCAGGAAATGGCAGGAATTGAGCGCAGAGTGAAAGATGGAAGCATGTCCTACCTGAAGGAATGGCAGGACCACTTAAAGAGTCTGGAGCTTCCTGTAAATAGCAGGGCCTTTACAACCAAGGTTCTTAATCTGGATATCAGAGATCATATAAGCCCTCCAAAATTGCACAAAAGAATGTGTAGAAGTGTTTGGAGTGATGAGCAGAGAGGGAAGAGGACTCACAGCTTTTCTCAAGTTCTCATAATCACCATTATTTAAGAAAAAGACTGGTATATTCCACCTTACAGTTTCTTGGGAAGAATGGATTCAGAAAAAATTGGAGTTGAGTGTATTGCTTTAATCTATTTAATGATGCTAGAGGGTTCCAGGTTTATGACAGAAAGTAGAAGGGATGTAGTAGTAGTGCTCTGCCAATCTCATCCCTGACTGGCTCAGGGACAAGGGGGTGGGAGAAGGCCCATACTTTATGGCCTTCAGAACTACTATAATTCAGCAGCTGCTGTTTGAGCCCTGTTATATTTCCTGCACCTCTTCTGTAAGTTGGCTCTTTACAGCTTGAGCAACACGCAGGCTTGTTCCCGCTTCACTCAGCCTTTTCTAGTTTCAGGTCTGGAAGCAATAAACAAAGACCAAAATCAACAACACATTTCTTAATAATATCTTTAACTATTAGCTCTGCTCTCTTTCAGTTAATTATCAAAACACCTGTACTCAGTTCGTGCTGGAGAATGTAACCTATCATTCTTTACCAGTTGTAATCAAGTCTGTAGGAAATAATATTTCCAGATTAGTTTTTTCATTTTCCATTCATGTTTTTCTCTTCGCATCATTCACACTTTGTTCTTAAATGAACAAAAATATATCAGAAAGATGAATACCTGGACTACATTGTTTTGATCCCTCTTAATGAAACTGCTTTTATTAAGTTATAATTGATATGAAAAAGATTAAACTTCATTGATGAATATTAAAAATCAGTGTTAATATTGATTATAGGACAACGACTGAAGATGTTGATCACTGTAATCTCACAGAGAACCTGTCACAGAAGCCCCTCAATGTGCTGTTCCAGGAGAAATTTATATCCGATCTCATTATTGTGTAAAATATACTGCCAAGCAACTAGGAAGTTTATATGATATGTCTATAGTAAATTTTAAAATTCGCTTTGTTTAAGTTTTTGCTTTGGCTGCTAGGAAATTTTGAGTCAAATATATGACTTATCTCTAGCAATGATGTAGGATTGCATGCTATACATTTTGGGAACAATGCTTTTTCAATTCCTTACTTTAGTTTTATTGTTACTTCTCTCTCTCTCTCTCTCTCCCTATCTCTCTCTCTCTCTCTCTATATATATATATATATATAGACATAGATATAGATATAGATATAGATACAGATAGATAGATAGGCAGATAGACAGATAGATAGATTTTGCCTCATATCTGTGTTACCCAGTGGCATTACATGCATTTGCATAAATTGGTATTTTGGATCCGGTTAAGTGTGATCAATGTATACAAGAAATACATAATTTTTAGAATTATTTATTGCTTTACATTTATGAACTGAATATGAACTAAATAAAACTCTGGGCCTCAGACCTGTGTATTGTGTTTCATCTTTAAATTTGAAATATCTTTCCTCTGCACTCACTCCACAGAGGTGTCTGTCACAGTTCAGTGAAGCACCCAGAGGTCACTACAAGTGACCTGTGAATTTACATCCCCATAAATAATCATTCACAAGCAGGCTATGGCCCTGGTGCTCACCCAAACAGAGAGAAACCTTGCATGGGTTAAATTAACTAGCCAGGAGAACATGTGAGCTGAACATATGGTGAAGTGTTTTGAGGTTTAGAAAAGCAAGTTTCTGGTACAAACAGAGTCTGGCCTCTGAGACCCCACTGTCAGCATGAAAAAAGATCTCCTTATTTACCAGAGTGAAAAGAAAGGGGTGCTTTCAATTACTTCACCTTCTTAGTTCTACACAATGAAACAGGAGGAGAAACTGCACATTAATGGAGAGGAAAACAAGTTTAAGTTCCTCAGGGAAGTCAGGCAAGGCCTTAGAAGGTGCATAAAAAGTAGTTTGCAGCTCTGATTGAAAGTGAAAAGAGAAGAAATAGGAAGTGAAATCCCACAAATTAAAATTAAAATTGTAATTCCCTTGAGCTCTCTGATCCTCACATCCACAGACCATCCCCCACACTGTTCTAATTGTACCACTTCAAACCTAATGAGTTGGGTTTGGGAAGTACCAAGGTCTGTAAATGAAACTGTTTATCATTGTAACACTCTTATTAGATATTTGATTGAGCACTTGTTTTTAAGGCTTAGAAATACAACATAGAAATCAGTCATTGGAGGCATCGTCACCTGTGTTTAGAAAAATGAAAAAAACCAAATACTTAGCCAAAGAAACAGTGAATTGTTAAATACATTGTTTGGCTGACTCCTTAATTTACTCTTAGGGAGATCTGAAGCTGGAATTTAAATTCCTGTTGTACTCATTGGGACTGGCATTTCAGAATGGTTGTTGGTTGGCTTCAACATGTGAGAAATAAGAGCAGTCTCCTCTTGAAGCTGAGTAGTTAGGCAAATATCTTATTTTCTCTATGTAACCCTTTAATTACATGTAAAATGAAGATTATAACATTATGTCATAGAATTATCATTACAATTAAATGTTATAATATGAAAAAAGTGCTTAGGTCAGCGTCTAGCACATGGTAAATGCTTCACAAGTAGTAGCTGTTATTATTCTTGCACTTGTGCCCAACCTTCTGGAGTTAGAATAGCAAATCAACATTTGTTTGATAGCATAACATTATTCTCCATCATTCCTAAATACATAATTAAAGAAACACAAAATTAAAAAAAAATACAATGACTATAATGAGACTGGAAGAGTCAACATCAAAATGTTGGTTTTCTACAAGGTAATCCACAATTCACAGTAAAAACTCAGTAAGCTTTTTTTTAATGGTAGAATTGATGAGCTAAATGTAAAGTTTATTTTTAAAATGTAAAGGACCTAGAGTAAAAAGTGGGTTAGAAAAAAATTAAAGTTTAAGGACTTTTACTACTAAATTTCAGCACTTAATATAAAACTCCAATAATTAAAACAGTGTGGTATAAAGGTAAAATATATCTAAGTGGAACAGAATAGAGGTCCCAGAAACAGGCTCCTTCTTATCAACTGATGTTCAATGAAGTCACCAAAGCAACCAGAAATATAATCTTTTGAACAAATTATACTGGACTAATTAGTTAACCATACACAAAAAATTAACCTCCAACCTCACCACATACTACACACAAATTTAATTTGAAATGAATAAAAAAAAAACTAAAGGTAATAGTCACACATATAAAACTTCCAGGAAAAAAAATAGAAGAAAATCAGTGTGACTCTGGGTTGAGTAAAGTTAGGTAGGACACAAAAAGCAATAGATAATAAAGAAAATGTGATAGAGCTCATTAAAATTAAAGATAAATTTTGCTCTTCAAAAGATATTGTAGTGAGAATCAAAAGGCCAGCTACAGCCTGAGAGTAATATTTGTCAAACATGTATCTGATAAAGAACTTTGTTTCTGAACCAAATATCGCATGTTCTCACTTATAAGTGGGAGCTGGACAAGGAGAGCACATGGACACAGGGAGGGGAACAACACACACTGAGGCCTGTATGGGGAGGGCAGGGGCTGTGGAAAGCATCAGGAAAAATAGCTGACGCATCCAGGGCTTAATACCTAGGTGATGGATTGACTGGTGCAGAAAACCACCAGGGTACACGTTTACCAATGTAAGAAACCTGCACATCCTGTATATGTACCCTGCAACTTAAAAGGAAAAAAAAGAATTTGTTTCCAGAATATAGAAAGAACACTTATAAATAAATAACAAGAGTAAAAATAGCCCAATTAAAAATGGAAATATAATTTAAAGAAATGTTTTATCAAGAAGATATGAGAATAATAAGTATGCAAATAAAAAGATGCTCAAAGACATTAGTTGTTAGATAAATACAAATTAAAATCACCACAATGACATACAACTACATAGCTACTAAAATAACTAAAATGAAAAAGATTAACAATGGCAGGTATGGCAAGGACATAGACACTAGCAGTGTATGAGACAGTGTGTGAAACTGCATCTAGTGGGATGCAGTTTGGTGAACAACAGTTTGGCAGTTTCTCATTAACGTAGGCTCACCGCATAAACCAGAAATTCCACATTAGGTGTTTACCAGGAGAAATGAAAATACATATTTACACAAAGATTTATGCTTGAGTGTTCATAGTAGATTTATCTAAATAGACTAAAATTGAGCACAATCCAAATATCCATCAGCTGATGAGCAGATAAATCATGGTGTATTCAGACAATGGAATAATATTTGGCAATTAAAAGAAGTGAACTACTAATACATGCAACAATTGGATGATCACAACTGCATTTTGCTAGGTGGGGAAGAAAAAGCCAGCCACAAAAGACCATAAGCTGTATCGTTTCATTTATTTGAATTGTTAGAAAAGGTAAAACCATTAGAGATAGCACATCAGTGGCAGGAGGTCTAAGAAGGAGGTTGATTGTAAAGAAATATAAAAGAAACTTTTAGGCTAATATAAATATAACTGTGTCAGTGACTACATTAATACACACACCAAAACTCAAGAAAATGTAACAAAATTGGTGAATTTTGCTCTATGTAGATTATACTTCAATAAAGTTAATCTAAAAGAAAATTGATGTTTTAATGGTGAAAAGATAATAAAAATATAGAATTTAGTGTCAAGATCATTATGAACTAATGAGTATAAAATGATCCATTTACTTATAAAAAACTATATGCATATGCATGTGCTTTTCTGGAATATAAACAAGCAACAAGTAGTTACTTCTGGGGCAAAGTACAAGAGTTTGAGGGTGGAGAAAGGGACCTTTAAACATTTAATTATCTCATTCTCTTCTGTACTATTTTAATTCCATTTTACCATGGATGCACCTTCTTTAATTATAAAAATTTAAATGAATAAAAAGTGAAAAATAAAGGACCGGTTTGGATACTAAAACCATATTTTCTTAGATAAACAATCAGGGCATAGGGATTCAGTAGAGGGTGTGAAGTAGATATTGTCGCCACAGAAATTTTGGTAATCATAAGAATAAATTATTTTCATAAAAATGAATTATGATTTCTATAATTTAGAAATTCTTGGCACAGCTGGAAGCATTCTTGGGTGCTACAAAAGCAATAACGGTGATGATTGATTTATGACAAATCAAGCATTTACCAAAATGATGTCCATTAATTTTTAGCTTAATATACCAGTAACCCATCATTTTTGTATAGAGGCTAATTCAGAAATAAAAAGAAAAATATTCGTAAAATTATTTTTGTTCAAAATCAACAAATTAAATTATTTTATTAGATACTATGGGGAAAATTGGTTTTTATAACTCCTCTCTATAATGTATTAATGACATTATAAAAATTGACAGTAGTTTTAGCCTCTAAAATGCTAAAGCCTGGATATATTTCAAGTGATGATATACAGGCATCTTTCTTACCTTTTTAGTTAGACGCAGATATAGCAAAGCCAGGCAGGACACTAATAACCAGGTAGAGAAGTGAGGTGGTCATCATTTCTTACATATGTGTTGTCTAGGAAGGCAGAGATTTTTGTTCCATTCAGTACTGTAACCCCATAGACTAGAACAGTGCCTGACACGTAAAGACCAATTCAATATTAATTTGTTGAATACTTGAGGTACCTAAAAACATGGTTTGTGTACTTGATGACTGAATAAGATCAGTAAAGAAATTTTTTCAGGTTATTTGATTCAACAAGTTATAATTACATTCTACTTAAGGATAACACTGTGCAAAGCATCCTGGTGGGTAGAAGCGCTTTTTGGCTTTAAAGAAGGTTTGGCACAGAGGAAGAGCTAATGTTTGTTAAATATGTATTATGTGTCAGTGTCATAGTGGACACATTACTAGTAATCCTTACAAGCCTCCCGGAAAATCAGTGAGACTCAGATAATTTGAATGATTTGTTAACATTCACATTGTTGGGAAGTAGTCGAGCCCCTGTTCACATTCCAGTTGGTTTGGATATTACCATGTGCTTTCTGTTATTCCAAATATTTGGTGTGCAAAAGCAATGTATGACCAAAGGATAAAATGGAGGAATAAAAAAATAGTAGGTGAGAATCACTGCAGGCTGGAAAAGTTGAAGGTCATTATTTATTTATTTAGTAAGAAGACAGAATTTAGCTACACCTTAAAAAAAAACATGCTAATGTATTAATGCAGATTCTTCTGAGAGCCATGAGGAAACAAATGCAGATTTCTGACTTGATGTGTGGCCTGATGATGGTGATGTTTTGGGAGGCTCATCTCAGAGCAACAAGGCAAGCAGTAAGGAAAAAACAAGCCCTTTGGATTCCCAAGAATCTAGGGAATATTTCATTTTAATTACTAATGTGTAGTAAATTGGAATACTAATGCATACAAGTTTTATTGTGGATTGTTACTGTATTCTGCAATAACTAAAACATAGATAATCAAAACAATCAGAATAGAGTAGCTGATCACCACCTATGCCATAGAAGTCTGACATATAAAAGTGATGTTTTAAGAAAAGGAAGTGCTGTCCTCATATTCTCTTGGAATTAGAACCCCAAAAACATATTTGTCTCTCTAAATATTCCTATGGAACATTCCTGTGGAACATATTTTAAAAACCACTAATATACAATAAAAAATTGTTTGACTATATCTCTCTGGAGGCCTCTGTTGGTTTGCTCAGGAGCCTAAGATAAAGTTCAGATTTCTAGCTCTTTGGTTTTCAAGTTCTTTGGCTTCACTTTAATAAGAAGTTGTACTATAATTTTGATTATAGTTGATAACATTCTGTTGTGAGATATTCTAATTATCTCATTAAAGATGTGACCTCCAAATTAGCATTTCCAAGAGAATATCCCATGACTAAGCAAATATTAAAAACACACGCAAAAAAGTTCAGCAAGAGATGTTAGAGGCCTTGATAGGGCAATAGTGATTGATAATTTCCCAAAAAGTATATATATTATAGTGTTTTCCACTTTTGTTTGATAATTGAATCTTTCATTGGCTACTAAGTTGAAGAACTAGAGTTTTTCAAATGTATTTTAGTAAATACTGTTTTAAATGTAAGTTTTAAACATCGCAGAAATTAAAAAGTATAAAACAATTAGTTAAGGTAATAAATTATTCTCTGCCCTTTGTGATCATAGCTCTTATTTATTTGTAAGCAAGATACAGTGGGAAGAGCACAGGTTTTGTTATCAAATAAATCTGGGTTTTATTCTTGTTTTCTTTGTTTGTGTGTGTGTGTGTGTGTGTGTATCTGTGTGTATGTATGTATGTATGCATGCAAAAACAATTAAAATTACCCATAATTTTGTTTTGCTTATTTTTGGTGTGACTTTTAGTAAATTTAAAATCTTTTAGGAATGATTGTTCCATAGTGGAACAAAGGTCCATCCCCTGGTTATACAGTGTTAAAATTGAACTTACTGTGCCTTCCGCCTTGATAACTGGCATTTTTGGCACAATTTCAATGGCAAAAGTATGCCTAAAAGAGAGGGATCTAATTAAAGTGAGAAGACCAGAATTCTGTTCTTTTGAAACTCTGGGCTCTTCCTCGTTTTTACAGAGGAATAATTTCCACAGACCTCAAAGAGAGGAGAAATCTGGATAATTCGAATACAAATTGTCTTTTCTGATGATCATAGCTCTAGATAATTAGTAACTCAATGGGAAATTCATTAGTTTGGGCTCAAGGCCCAATTCCCAGAAACATTTTATTTTTACCTTCACACGTTTGAGGAAATTCTTCTTTTAGGTGTCTGGGTTTTGGATCTGAGTGAAACTGTCATATCTTAATTATATTCAAAGCTACCTTCTTGACTTCTGTTTCAGCTGTGGCATTAGCCTTCACACTTGGATTGGCTTGAATTCTCTCTGGCCTGAGAGTGAGAATTTCATGTTTTCTTTTCATCTGCAGACATCTGTATTCTGTTTAACTCAGGACTGTAAAACTCACAGAGCAGGAAGAGCTTGAGCACATTGTGATCACTGTGGGACTTGATACTTTCAGGCCAAAAGCTGCAAAAATCCTTTTACCAGCACCCCAAGGAAATACTTTCACACCAAAGACCAAGGATAGAGAACATCAACTTATTATAATTATGATTTTAGAAACCTTTCTCTTTAACTAAAGTGTATCCATCATTACTCACTTTGTCCCCACCAGCTGTATTAAATTAATCATTAGAAGAAAATATATGTATAATTTAGAGAACTAGCTAACCTCCCTTGGTGCTGTGGAGACAAAAACACATTATTTATTTATATGTCAGATGTATTTACTAAGTGCATTCTTGTGAATGAGAAGAAATCATGGCCCCATAATCTGTACAGAATTTTATAATTCTTAGGGTACATTTTTATTCATTACATCACTTGATTTTTATTGCAATTCTATGAGGAATGAAACGGGTATTATAGGTGGAAAATATGAAACCCAGAGATTTAAAGACTTGCTAAGGTTACATATAAGTGGATGAATTAAGACTACAATACAAGTTTTTTTCTTTTGGCATTTTCTTAGCTATTTGCAGTTGTAGCTTGCAAATAGCTTTATGTTTTAGTAAATACGGTGGCTTTATGTTGCCTCTTAAAAATATGGCCACTAACTTTGAGGAAATAATTTAAATAATGAAAAATGACAAATAAAAATATAGTAAAAATGAGAGATATCATAACATTTCATTTTAGTAATATTAATATGTGTTTTCACTTCATTACTGGACTTGTATTTCCCATTTCTGCCCAAGAATTTTGTCATTAGACTGGGCATTTGACATCTTCAGTAATCCCTTTCCTATAGAAACCATTAGAAATATTTTTTTAGGCTGGGTTAATAAATAATAATAATATTCCAACATAAGCAGGAATTACTGCTGTTTTTCAAGCTGATCACATCCCAACTGGAGCTATTTGTTGAATTCATTTGATAAACTAATCAGTGACCTGGATAATGGCCATACAGAAATATTATGTTTTTCAATAAATAACAGAAGAATCTAGGGACAAACCAGTTACGTGTCTACCTTGGAAAAGAAAGACTCTAGAGAACATAAGTATCACCTAAATTTTTGAATGTACACCATGTTTAAGAAAGTACAGATTTAGTCACATGTTTTCTATGTTTGCAAAACAGAGATAAATAACATTTTGAGTGTTGTCAGAAAATAAAGGAAATATAATATTTGTATATGCTAATGTCCATGCTATTTATCAAAATTATTCTCTATAGAAAATATATTTTGCAAAGCTCTTGGATTGTTCAATATTGATTGTAACTTTAGGGCTTTTATTAATAATTTGAAATTTTATTTTACTTTTCAACCCTAAGTTTCATTTTCATGAAAAGATACTATCAGAAATGCAAAGTGTATTTTTCTATAAATAACCTGGTGTTCAAAAGAAGATATTTGTAATTTCAGTTTGGAGTCAGGGAGCTGGGACTTCTTAGCAAGTGGCTCATGTGTATTGAAATATAAAATGTTCTCTGTTGCCTTGATATTTTCCAGTGGGTCAACAGTGCTCCTCAAAATGGATTCTGAAAGTCCAGCTGACTTTTGCAATCTTAAAAGTGAGTAATATACTACAGCAAATTTCCTTGCTAAAGAGAACTGGCAGTTAAATCCTGCAATTGAAAGCCCGAGCATTTCTGGATTTCCAGTGGAGATAAAACAACTCAGGGTGCAATATACATCAGGGATTTTGTGCTTGTATCTAAGAAATGTAAAAGTAATTGGGTGAAAGTGATTTGGAAAAGAATAAGATAGGAATGAAGGACATGATGGAGATGTGATGATATCCAGGGGCTTTTACAGTATTACTCTTAGTCGGTATTACTTCACAGGACTCAGATGCATAGTGAGTGAACGCATACACAAATGAATGAATGAATAAAGTTATGCCTTCTTAAGTATTCATTTGAAGGAAACTAAAGAAAAGGGATAAGACAGAGAGACTTTATGACCAGTTGAGTGCAACATTATTTGGCCACTTTAATGGTACAGCTTTAGGGAGCATATACAGACTTTTAGTTAAGATAGGGCTATTCTAGGCCAAATGTGGTAATGCTGGATATTGCAGGGCACTATCTGTTGGCAGGCAGTGACCAGCAGATATGACAGATCAAAAAATGAATGTGGATGGAAAGTGAGCAAATCTAGAAGACATGAATAAATGACAGAATTATTTATCTATCATGAACAATTCCTTTCTCTACATAGAGTCCATCCAAAGCTTCTTTCAGCCTTACATTTAAGCTTCATGTCCTACAGCTTTCTCTTGCTACAGTCTATTTACCTAGATTATTTGCTCTGCCCCAAACAACATATACATGTAAACGCTATTCCTTTTGCCTGAAATGTACTAATGTATTTTTTTTTTTTTTTTTTTTTTTAGACAGAGTCTCACTCTCTTGCCCAGGCTGGAGTGCTGCACTGGTGCCATCTTGGCTCACTGCAACCCACATCACCTAGGTTCAAGCAATTCTCCTGCCTCAGCCTCCAGAGTACCTGGGATTACAGGTGCCCACAACCACAGCTGGCTAATTTTTGTATTTTTAGTAGAGATGGGGTGTTGCCATGTTGTCCAGGCTGGTTTCAAACTCCTAACCTCAAGTGAACTACCTGTCTTGGCCTCCCAAAGTGTTGGGATTACTGATGTGAGCCACTCTCCCAGGCCAAAATGTACTTCTTATCCTCCTCTTTTCATGTGTGAAAGTACTCATTCTTTAGGATACAATTCAAACGTATTGTTCAATGCTAATTCTTGTGTCATTTCTGCTCCCCATCCTCCAGCAGAAATAATTTTGCTTGTCTCCAATAGAGTTCCCACTGTAATGTTACTGTACATAATTTCATAATTAGATATGTACATCCTTTCCTACTAGATTAACAATTATTTCAGAGCCTTTGTACCACGCTAATGCTGAAAATTCTAGCACCTACCACGGTCCTTGGCATATAACAAATCTGGTAAATAAATGAATAGATGATTTGAAGACTGGATGATGAATATACACTTTGAATGACATTTATGCATCCCCTAGCCATTTATTTATTCATTCAATCATGCATGCATTTAGATGGCCAAAAATAAACAAATATATTGAATAATTCCTATGCTATTATCTAGAAATATTATTTCCATCGTGGGCTGAAAGGATTGACTTTTGCACAGTTTTACCCTCCTCCACACCATCCCTGACATTGTGAGCTGTTCAGTCCCCCGGTGCATAATAACTAATAGCTTGCCCCCATGCTCTCTTTACCCTGGTGACTTGCTGCTGCATAGCTGGTAGCTGAGTTCTCTAGGGAACCTGCTCCCAGATTTGATTTGTGCCCGAGCGAAACCCCGGTAGCCATTTGGAGATAAGGTCAATATTTCTGCAAGGATTTCTGCTCTTTGATACTGTGGAGTGCCAGCTTGTGAGTAATGTGGCAAACTGGATCTAATAGCAGTTAATGAAGCCGGTCCACATTTTCTTGGCAGGCACCTTAGTCCCTGTTCTCCATATATTTGAACTAAGATGCCTCCTGCTAGCTTAGTGTGGTGCAGAGGAGAGGGCAAGGCCTGCCAGATGTGAAAATACAGGAGCAGAGTGAATTAGCACAAAGCACCATGTGGGTGCACTTCATATTAATGGAAACGTGTTTCAGTCAGTCACCACAATAATCCTCTGCAATAGGGATTATGATATTCCTTTTATAGAAAGAGAAAATGAGTTACTGAGATACTGAGTAACTTAAGTTAGAGCCACAGCTAGTAAGTGATACAGTCAGGATTGAAGACCGGGCCTAGTTGATTTCAAGGTTCAAGGGTACATTGTTTTTCTGTACAATCAGGTGCCATTCCAGGAATGTTAATTTCAACTCAGTACAAAACAAGACTTTCTAAAAAATAGGGCTACCAAATGAATAAATGTCTTCAAAACTCAGTGAACTCATTAAGCAGAATTCAACAAGAGGTCAGAAGACGTAACAGAATAAAACTGTCAAAGAAGCTGGAAAATGAATTACTCTGTTGGAATGTTGGTTTATACATTCCCCTTTTTGTCTAAGATTCTGTGATTGCATAGCAATTATAGGCAGAGAAACACACACACGCACACACACATAGAAAGTCCTCATGGTAATGTGTAAAAGATTAACATGCATAAAACTGTGCATGCCAAAATGCAATTGCAGACAAAATGAATAATAGTAGCTGGTATTAATTAAACCTCTACATTACACCCTCCTTTATACTAGAAGATGTGACTAACACATTTTATGCATTATCTCATTAAAGGGACACAATAATAGTGGCTACCATACAGGAATTTTATACAGATTAAATTAATACATGTAAATGACTTAGAACAATGCCTGACATATAGTGTTAAATGTTATCATTATTACTATTAAATGTTAAATTACTATCAAATGTTTAACTATTACTATTACTAAAAACTAATAAATATTTATTACTATTACAAATAAGTATTACTACTAAATGTTAAATTACCATGAAGTGTTAAATGTTATAATTATTACTATTATTCCTTGCAACAAAGAATAATAATAGAATATCAATACGTGACATGTTTTGGTAGAATGCAACTTCAGTAAGAAAGGAGAGGAGAAAGGAGCAAGCAAGTTTTCTCACTATTTATTATGATGTGAGTAAAGGCAAGCTGGTATTTTAAAGCATTATGTATTGTAACCCAGAGTAAATATTTGGGCAAGTTTCTTAATCTTGCAAAGCCTTAATTTCCTTACCCCTAAAAAGGAAATGATTTTAGCACCTACTTCATGGGGTTGTTTTGAAGATAGTATAGTATCATGCAACCAAAGCACAAAATTTGGTGTTTTGAAAATAGATGTCTTTAGAAAAATCTCCAAATACGTAAAATAATGTAAATTCACAAGTTGGCATAAAATAGCTCCAGAATGTTTTCTCTTTCTGTTCTCCCCATTTTCTCTCCCCTAGACAATTCCACTGAATCTAACAGGGCTTATC
Organism: Sapajus apella; assembly: GCF_009761245.1. NCBI lineage: Eukaryota > Metazoa > Chordata > Mammalia > Primates > Cebidae > Sapajus > Sapajus apella. The sequence continues at coordinate 17,128,061 of NW_022436987.1, read as the reverse complement.
AATGCCCTGTGCAATGAATGGCTCAAGCCTGTAAGCCCAACACAGGCCAAAGTGGGAGGGTCGCTTGAGCCCAGGAGTTCAAGACAGCCTGGGTAACATAGGGTGATCCCCGTATCTACAAATAATAGTAATAAATTAGCCAGGTGTGGTGGTGCTGGCTTGTAGTCCCAGTTAGTTGGGAGGGTGAGTTGGGAAGATTATTTGAGCCCATAAGGTGGAGGCTGCAGTGAGTGATGGTCATGCCACTGTGCCTGAACCTGGGTGACAGAGCAAGACCAAGAAAGAAAGAAAGGAACAAAGAAAGAAAGAGAGAGAGAAAAAAAGAAAGAAGGAAAGAGAGAAAGAAAGAAAGAAAGAAGGAAAGGAAGAAAGAAAGAAAAAGAAAGAAAGAAAGAAAGAAAAGAAAGAAAGAAAGAAAGAAAGAAAGAAAAGAAAGAAAGAAAGAAAGAAAGAAAAAGAAGGAGAGAGAGAGAAAGAAAGAAAAGAAAAGAAAGAAAGGGAAAGAAAGAAAGAAAGGATAGAGGGAGGGAGGGAAATTAGCCAGGCATGGTAGTACACACCTGTAGTTCCAGCTACAAGGGAGGCTGAGGTAAGAGGGTTTCTTGAGCCTGGGAGGTTGAGGCTGCATGATCTGTGATCTTGTCACTGCACTTCAACCGGGGTGACAGAGCTAGACATGTCTCAAAAAAAAAAAAAAGCTAATAGTGTTTATTAGAAAACAGAAAACAACAAAGAAAAGAAGATTTATATGGCTCCAAAATGAATTTCATGATTTTACTAAAAATATGATTCAATAAAAATTATTAAGAATTTATTGTGTTACAAGAGCAATTGTGTTTTTCTCAGTGATGTGAAGGAACCATGAGTATATGAAAAAGCATAACATGGAAAAGGCACGCCTTTAGCCATCAGAGAGCCTGATTTGAAATCCCACATTTACATTGAACAATACTTTGGGCCAATGTTTTAACCACTCTAGGCCTCAGTTTCTCCATTCATTAAATGGGAGTGATAACAGTATCATTAGACAGTTATAAGGATTATAAAATAATCATGACAAATGCTGGCACATAACAGGCATTCCATATGTTAGCCATTTATTGTATGTAAAGCAACAACAATTTCTAAATAAATAATACTGTGCATTGTATGACAATTTTCATGTACATTCATAGTAACAAAACAAAATATTTAAAAGTTAAAAGTGTCATGAAATTTGGTGATTTAGGATCACTCCCACACACATAATGCAGCCTCCAAAACATTATAATTTGATGAGAATAGAATACTTGCACATAAGTAACGACCAAGAGTAAGAAACACATGTAAATAATTATCTATAGAAATGTGTAAGATCTCAATTACAGAAAAAAGTAAGTATAAAATGGTAAGTACAATGCATGAACTCTGCACTAATGGTAAGCTTTGTAAGGTCCAAGACCACATCTCTTTCATTCTTCATTTTACTTCCAGTCCCTCACACAAGGCCTCTCACAAAGTCTTTGTTCGATACTGTGTTTATTTTATAAATTTTAAAAGTACAAAAAATGATGGTTATAATGTCCCCTGTAGAACTACTAGAGATGTTTATGTTATTGTATCCTAGAGAAAAGCACAATATAACATTCTAATTATATATTGCTAATTACATTTGTTTATCCATATAAACCTGAACTAAAAGGAAGTTTTTTAAAAGCTAGCCGATTTGTTAATATTGTAGCCTGTTTTATTTCAACCCACAAAGCTTGGAGACATCTTAAAGAAATACTGATTCAATCTGCTCAGGTTACAGACAAGGAAACAGAGGCTTAGAAAGGAGAAGTGATTTACCCAAGTTTGTTCAGGATCAAATATCAAAGGCCAGGTTTCTCAGTCCTCTCTTTCTTTTAACTGGACCATGCTGCTTCATTCCCAATCCACCAACACACACACACACACACACACACTCACATGCACGCATGCACAAACACACACACACACACAGAATTAAGTACTTGCTTTAAGTAAATTTTATTTTTATCTCTTTATCCAATACTTCTCCATGAAATTTAGAAAAATAATTAGTCTACGTTACCCATTGTAGTATAGGGCACACAGAATGTGTTTAGTAAAATGTTTATTTAACTATTGTTTCCCTCCAGTGGAATTAATATCAGGTTTCAAAAGGTAAAATTTTTCAGATCTGGAAAAGGGCCAATATTAGAGCCCATTTCAGTAGATAAGAATTTGACAATATTCTCTCAACAAATGTTCATACCACAGGAATAGAGTAACCAACAAAAACTTAAACTGTTCCTGTTCTCACAGTTATCCCTGAACTTTTAGGGAGGTAACATTAATTAATTAAATATATAGCTGTACTAGCAGTGTATAACTACAAACTGAGAAAAATCTACGGAAGTAAATTAACATGATTTTTTGAAAGCATATAATGAAGTAATCTTCCACTAGAAGGTGATACTTGAGTTTGAGTATCTGTTGAAAGATCAGTAGAAGTTAAGTAATGACACCAGTATAACATGATGAATTTGAGATTCTATGAGGAGACTATCTGATCAGAGTGATGAACACATGGTGATGAGAAATGAGATATGGGAAGGATGCTATTAGAAATAAGAATGGACAGATGGATGGAATCAAGGCAAGATTATGAAAAATCTTGAAAATATGATAAAAAGATTAAGAAGAAAGGATACATTAAATAATAGTAAAAGCTAATAGAAGATGCATATGATAGAAGATAAGCCTGATTAAGTACTTTACAGACATTATCCCCTTTGACCTAATTACTTCCATATTTACAGATGAGGAAACTAAAGCTCAGAGATACAAGACAATTTACTGAAATATGTCAATCAGCAAGTGCCCACTTCAACCCTTGACTGCTTGCATTTGAGTAGAAGTTTTCCAGAAGAGGACTGAAGTGATGACAATTGATGAAGGCTTATAGAATGGATTGGAGAAACTATATGACAATTGATGATGGCTTCTAGAATGGATTGGAGAAACTAGAATCAGTTCTAGAAATATTAGAATATTCTAGCTGTTGTAGAATCCAAATGGGAAGAAATCTGGGCCTTACACCAGAGTACTGGTCATGAGAAAGAATAAATCCAGTCAAATTGACAGAATACAATTGTCTTTAAAAGGAAATTTTGATAAGAAATTGGTTTTCAAGAAGGCAGGTGTTAAAGTAGGAGGGGAGAAGTCTATACAAATTTTATACATGGAGTGTGCTAGTAAGAATATAAAACATATTTAAAAAGTTAGTAATTCAGGGTTCAAGGTTCAAACTTGTCTGAAAAGGGCTTTCAGATATTTGTCAGAATTTATGACTAAAAGGCAAATGTATTCAACTAATACATATGTTAAAATGCACGCTACACGTCTTACTTTTGACTAATGAGATTTCAAATCCACCCTGATTCACTCCCGTTTACAGAAGGAAATTAAAAAATTGATTGGTTACTTCCTTCGCTGCATACGGACACCTTGATTGGCCAGCTGCCGTGTCTAGGCAACCAGGTGGAGAATCTTTGGAACAAGTAGCAGACTTCATCACAGCAGGAGCCGTGAGGCAAGAAGCTCTGGGATCAATTAAAATGCCAGGCTTTTCCAGGCTGGTTTCCAGCGCATCTGTGCATGATTCCACATAAATTTAGGGAATTAGAGATCAGACAAAGGTAAACATTTCTGTGCTTTGCTTAGCATTGATTTAGAATGCGAGGATGAAATATACCACAGTCATCTAGCCTGGAGGGGGTTTACACCTTCAGCTGATTTTTTTTTCCCTCCTCAATTGCTTTATTATTTTAGGTATGTTGTAATCGAAGGCTGCTTAAATCATCTGCGTGTTCCTTTGAGAAAGAGAAGAGAAAAAGAAACAAAAGAAAAACCAGTTCCTTCTTTCATAGACTAAACAGTGGAATGACTCATTCTTTAATTTTATAATCACATCTCTTAAAAAGAAAAATTATTAATGATCTTCATTTTCCAGCTATTTGGTTTCCCCAGCTTCGGTTAGATAAAAAGCTCACTCCTGTCCTCCTAGAGAGTGAAAGACGGTTTCTCCCTTAAAGTCTAAGTAGTCTAACCTCTCATAGTCTTTCCCCTGCCCACCCCCTTTTGTTGTTGTTGTTGTTTTCTTATTTCATCTATCAGCTAAAGTCTATGGTTTTGTTTGTGTCCTTAGCACAGAAGGTCTTTTACTGCCTGTGTGTTAGGGAGAGGTTTAACTTCTGCAAATCCTTTGTACCTGGGGTGAGGTGAGGGGTTAGAGGTGAATCTTGGAAGTAGCAAGCAGCATGACAAAGACAGTACAGAGATGGAAAAAGTACAGACAAGTGGCTGGAGACAATGACCAGGCAAACAAATATGAACAGCAAATTATACATTTTTACATTTTTAAATCCTACAGAAAAAGAAAATTCTCTGATATTATAGAGGTAGCACAGATTTACCTTTTTATTAAGCAACAAGGAGAGAAGCAGAAAACCATCAGTTTTAGCTGAATATTAGTAAGGAATTAGAAGTGCGGCTTTGAGTCATCTTCTAAATGAATATGACCCACTCAATATCTCTTAGCCTGTTTCCACACCAGTAATAAGTGTTAAAAAGATGTCCAAATTTCTTTTCAGTTTTATAGTTGTAAAATTCTCTGAATTAACTCAAAATTTTAGAAAGGCTGAGGAGAAAAATGAACATTTATTGAGCTCTTAGGGGTGGACTCAATGCTCAATATATTTACTCTATTTTTTAATTCTGATGACAATCCTGAGAGGGAGACAGTATCTCAATTCTACAGGTGAGGGGCCTGATGTTTTCATACAACAATAAATGGCAAAGCTCTTGTCTTTCTGGCTGTCAATCAAGCTCATGTTAATTCTACTTCATCTACCTTCTGAATTAACGTCATCCTCAAGAATTCTTATTCAATGAGGACTACCCACCTAAAGTTTGACTTAGGTGAAATAAATCATTTATTCTATATGTATTATAAACATTAAGTGCAGTATAATATAAATCTGTAAAGCCACTTCCAGGAGAACATAAAAGCTTAAGAAAATATCAGTTTAACCATCTCTTGCCATTTGGTCGGCAGACTATGTGAGAAATAGCAGTCTCCTAATAGAACACAATACGCAAAAAGGTTGAGAGTTGGATTCTCCAGTCTGGTGTTCCAGCTCTTGATATCACAGAGTAAGGTGATGCAGATCTTGCCAAAGTATATGGTGAAATACTTTAATAAGAGAGCGAGTGTAGGTTAAAACTCCAGCAACTTGTAGAAGGGTATTTTAATTTTCTGTCATCCCCAAGTGCCTGTAATTAATGCTGCTTACATTCAGTTGGCATATTTATGACTTGAGTTTCCTCCTTATATCCTTTCTTCATTTTTTCCCTACCTATTAGCAGTGCTCAGAGACTGGGGAGCAACTGACTGCAATTCAGTGGAAGCTGAAAAACTTACCTAAGAAGACATCAATAAAAGAATGATTTCCATAAAGCAGCAACTACTTCTGCTACATTCTTGGAGCTGATACAAATCTAATTTTTAAAGTTCTTCATTAGCTTAGAAAAATTATGCTTCTTCTCAAAGGGAGTTGTTTGTTTTTGCTTCTTTAGAAAGAGGAGTTCCTCAATAATACACTCTAGATGGTAAATAGCTATCTTAGTTTAGCCCACTATAGAATATAAACCTCTGCTGGGCAAGGATCATACTCCTGAAGAGTCAGAAATCCCTGCCCCCATGGATTCTGCGGGGAGCTCTGCTCCGTCAAAACCTGATGCTCTCTGAATTGCCTTTGAGTGATTCTTCTTCTTCTTTTATTTTTTTTTGAAGACTACTACAAATTTACAGCTGAATAGCTTTATCATTCTGTCCTGTAGAAGCTAAGAAATTTGACAATGTTCCTTTATTTCCATTTATTCCACTCTCTTTTTCCCTTTTAATTCAGATTGGCTATATCTTTGCTGATAACCTCATCTCTATTCCTAGTCTCTGTTGAGGTGACTGATGAGGTTCATGGTTCATACCCTCACTTATTACCTTATCAAAATGTTGATCAGTTACCCCCTTGATGTTCTTTATAAACATAACTTCTCATTTTTGCAACATAGACAGGCTGAGAATTTTCAAAATCTTTAAATTCTGGTTTCCTTGTACATAACAATCTCTAGTCATTTTTTGAGATAATTTTATTATTGATTCTCAAAGCTTTTCCAGGTATACCATCATGCAATCTGTAGCCATCTGCAATCCTTAACATCTTCAATTCATTTCCCTCTCCTCTCATTTCACTATAAGGAGTCAGGAGGAACCAAGATGCTGCTTTAACATTTTGCTTAGAAATCTCTTTAGCTAAATATTAAATTCTATCACTCACAGGTTTTGCTCTCCACAGAACACTAGAATACAAACACATTTCAGCTGAGTTATTTGAAAGTTTATAACAAAGAACACCTTTTGTTCATTGTTTAATAATATGTTTCTCATTTTCATCTCATATGTCACTAGAATGGCCTTTACCATCCATATTTATACCAACCTTCTGTACATAATTATTTATGAATTCCTCAAGAAGACGGGTACTTTCTCTATATTTGTTTTCCTTTGTTTCTGAGTGCTTAACAGATTTATTTTTAATATTCCCTTCATCCCAATATTGGTTTTTTCAAGCACGCACCTCAAACTCTTCCAGCATCTACCTATTACTAAGTTTCAAAACTGCTTCCACATTTTTATGTATTTGTTATAATGGGACCCTACTTCTTGGTATTAATTTCTGTCTTAGCTTGGGTATCTATAACAGAATATCATAGACAAGGTGGCTTAAAATATTAATTGATTTCTTACAGTTCTGGAGGCTAGGAAGTCTAAGATCAGGGTGTCAGAATGGTTAGGTTCTAATGAACCTCAATGGCCCCCTTCCTAGTTTTCATGGGGCTTTCTTGATGAGTCCTCACATGGCAGGAGGAGAGGAAGAGAATAGAGATAGAAGAAGAGAGAGACAGAGACACAAAGGAAGGAAGCTCCCCTGTGTCTTTTCTTATGAGGGTACTAATTAAATTATGGGAACTTCACTTGCATAGTCTAATTATCTTCCAAAGGCTCCATCTCCAATACTATATCCCAGTGGGAATTAGGATTTCAACATATGAATTTTAGGGGAACAAAAATGTTCATGGGAATTATTACAGCTTGTGAATTTAATGAAATAAACAAGGTGATTTGTAATAGCATTAGACATCAAGTTTTTCATAATTATCCAGGGAAGGTGCATTGCACTTATTGCTGATTTTGCACAAAATGTATGTTCACAGATTTGTAAAAGGAGACTTCTGATTTTGGCAACATGAATAACATATCCAACAGACTCCTCACCCCCTCAAAAACACATAGTAGTAGAAGTTAACAATAACAACAACAAATGCACACAAATGAATAGGTGTACTAAGGAGAATGAGTGGAAATCCCAAATTTTTGAAAGAAGAGAACTCAAAAGAAGAAGGTAAGCAATTATATTAATCCTTTAAACATCCTAGGGAGAAGAAACTCCTGACATAGGTCCTACAATCTAGTACTTAGTGTATATTTCTTACTTGGGGATAGAAAAACAGTGGCTTAAATCTGAAACTCGGGCCCCTTTACTTGAGTAAAGCAGAGGACTATTAGAGTAGCCTCCTCCATCTAAGTGAGAAGAAAAACAACCAGTCCATAAAAAAGCAAGGAAGCTTGACTCTGATTGGGTCTTAGATTGTGAGAAAGTCTTCAATTAGTAACCAAAACTCTGAGCCTATTCCACATGCAGGTGAGGAGCCAAATTTTAGCTGTCTTCTAGGAATCTGTATATCTGTCAGCTTGAGCTACCACAACAAAACACCTTAGCCTGCTTAAGCAAGAGAAATGTATTTTCCCACAGTTCTGAAGGCTAGAAGGCCAAGATCAAGGTTCTGGCCAATTTGATTTCCGATGGGGGCTTTCTTCCTGGCTTGCAGTTAGTTGCCTTTCACTATGTCCTCACATGGTTTTTCCTTGATGCATGCATGCGGAGAGGCAAAGAAAGAGAGAGAGATGATTCATATAATCAGGAAATGCAATTTAAAACTAGAATACCACATTGTACAATTCTAGTGAATTTCACATTCACTAGAATATTGATAATAAGAAAAAAACAGCCAGCATCATTAATGGTAACAATGTGTAGACAATGGAACTCCCACATGTAGGTGGGAATGTAAAACTGGTATAGCCAGTATGGAAAAGTTCAGCGGTTTCTAGCAAAGTTAATCATAAACTTACTGAATTAGTTTGCTACAGCCATCATAACACAATACCACATACTAAGAGATGTAAATAATGGAAATTAATTTTCTCACAGTTATGGAGGCTGAAAGTCCAAGATCAAGGTGTTGACAGTTTTGGTTTCTCTTGTTGTCTTTTTATTGTAGACATAGGGCTTTTCATTATGTTCTCGCATGAACTTTCTTCTGTGTACAGGCCTTCCTAGTGTCTCTTCCTCATTTTATAACAAAACCAGTCATACTGGATTAGGATCTCACTCTTATGACCTTGTGTCAACTTAATTAACAATTTAAAGATTCTGTCTCCAAATACGGTCACATACACATTTTGGCAGAACACAATTTAGTCCATGACAAATACAATCCAGAAATTCCTCCCCTACTTATCTACCAAAAGGAAACAAAATTTATGTTTACAAATATATTTTACACAGGAGAAGACATGTATTTGAATGTCACAGCAACATTACTCTTAGTGGCTATAAACTTGAAACAATTTTAATGTCTGTGAACTGGTGAATACATAAAAAAAATGTGGTCTATCTATCCAATGGAGTAATAGCCAAAAAAAAAAAAAAAAAAAAAACTACTGGTCTATGCCACAACATGGAGGAATCACAAAGTCATGGTAAGTTAAAGCAGCCCCTCACAAGAGATTACATATTATATGATTACATTTGTATGAAATATCCAGAAAAGACAAATCTACAGAGACAGATAATAGATCAATACTTGCCTGAAGCTAGTTGTGGAACTAGGAATTAATCACAAAGGTGCACAAAGGAACTTTTGGGAGGGTTATAAATGTTTTAAAACCAGAGTGTGGTGATGGCTGCTCAACTCTATAACTGTCCTAAAAGTCATTGAATTGTATATTTAAAAATGAGTGAATTTTGTGTAAGCGGTGGCTCATGCCTGTAATCCCAGTATTTTGGGAGGCTGAGGTGGGTGGATCACCTGAAGTCGGGAGATCGAGACCAGCATGACCAATATGGAGAAACTCTGTCTTTACTAAAAATACATTTAGCTGGGCGTGGTGGTGCATGTCTATAATCCCAGCTACTCAGGAGGCTGAAGCAGGAGAATCGCTTGAATGTGGGAGGTGGAGGCTGCAGTGAGCTGAGATCGCGCCATTGCACTTTAGCCTGAGCAACAAAAGCAAAACTCCATCTCAAAACACATATTACATATTATATATTGTGTATATATATATATATATATCTTAAAAATATATATATACATTTTATGTACATAAACATATAAATAATATATATACATATTTTAAGGTGTATATGTACACATACCTTAAAAAAGCTGTGAGGTAAAAGAAGCATTTAAGGAAGGAAATAGTGTAGGTGTTCAGGATAGAGCTGGCCCATGAAACTTGCACTTTCTCCTCCATATGCCACATTCATTTCTGAAAATGCCCTGGTTATTTTCCAAGTATTTCTGGTCATTTTTTTTTTTTTTAAAAGCAACTTGGAATTGAGTTGTTGATCATGAGCCCTTGGTCTCAAGAGAAATTAAATAGTCAGTGGTGACTTTCTCTTGTTGAAGGATTCATTTTATGGCATTTTTTTTTAGCACTATTTCATTTTGATTCAATGCTACAGTTAATTTCTTTCAAAATGTTAAATTAGAAGGATCTTTTAAAGCATTACTTTTTTCTGATGGCCAGTTAGAAGTCCAATAGAATATACAGTTCTCATTAACAATCAAGGACACACTAGATATCATAATATAGGTAACATGTAAATTTATTTTCTTAATAAATTGCATGCTGACAATTACATTCATTTATAAATTTTCCTTCCAGGCTTTTCCCTTTAAAGGAAAAATCATAGACAATGAGATGTTCTTTGGGATTCATATTTCAATTAGAAAATTTCAAGTCACTATGGAAAAGTGACTGTTAATGCAACTATGATGCTTTCTCAAAGACCAGAAGTCTTCACAATTCCTCTGGACCTGATCCCATTTCCCAAGCCAAAAGTCATTTCCATCTGTATTCTAGGATCTTCACTGATCTTTTACATTTGTATTGTGCTACTTAAAATATCATACAATTTGGATACACTTTTGCATCTAGAGGCAGTTTATGTCTTAGGCCAAACCCTGAACTTAATGAACTTACCATAAGCCTTCTTACCTTATAGCTCTATCAGACCATAGTGCCAGTGCCCAGTTTGTGAAATCAAAGTAAGACATGCAGTAGGAATGTCTTTCTGTGTCAGCTAATGAGGCATTCTATTAAAAAGTCAAAACCTTCTAGCAAACAGGCATTTTTAATCATTATATTTTGATAGTACAGGTGTCAAAATTAAACTCATAATTGCCATAAGACAACAGTAAGAAGCAGACCTTTTCCTAACTTCCTTGAATTGCAAGTTAAAAAAATCAGATGCTAAGTGATAAAAACAAAACCCAAAAAAGTAGATTTGAAGTATATGATTAAAACTGATCAAACTTGGATTCAGGTGGATCTGAATTTAGTTTCAGTATTGCTTCTCATTAGCTATGTGAACTTGGGCAAGTAATTATTTTACCTCTTTTTTTTCCCATTTATTTATTTTATTGCATTTCAGGCTTTGGGGTACATGTGAAGAACAAGCAAGATTGTTGCATAGGTACACATGTGGCAGTGTGATTTGCTGCCTTCCTCCCCATCACCTACATCTGGCATCTTTCCCCTTGCTATCTCTCCCCAGCTCCCCACCCCCCACCGTCCCTCCCCTATTTCCCTCCAACTGACCCCAGTGTGTAGTGCTCCCCTCCCTGTGTCCATGTTTTCTCATTGTTTAATATCTGCCTGTGAGTGAGAACATGCAGTGTTTGATTTTCTGCTCTTCTGTCAGTTTGCTGAGAATGATGGTTTCCAGGTTCATCCATGTCCCTACAAAGGACACAAACTCATCGTTTTTGATGGCTGCATAATATTCCATGGTGTATATGTGCCACATTATTTTACCTCTTTAATATTTTTTTTTTTTATTGGTAGAAGCTGATAAGAAAATTTCTAAAACTTATTCTGAGGAATGAGTGGGAGTTGTTAAATTGAGATATTTGAACTACCTTCAGGGTGATTGTGAAACACTGAAACTGCAAGAAAACATTTGAAGGTTGTTTGGGTGATCATAGCTTTCATCAGTTCTCAAAGGAATTTGTATGTTCATGAAACACTAAGAAGGGATACATAGGCGTTTGTAAATAAAACTTTGATAACACTTGAGAATGTGTCTAGTATGTCAATAATCTATTTCCTTCTTTCTGGAACCAATGATTAGATTAAAATTTCAAACAATATAAGATTTCATATTAAATGCTCTTTTATACCACATGTATGGATGCTTTCCACAGACAATGAGAAACAACACTCATTTTTGTTCTATACAGGCCTTCACTAGATTAAGCAAAGCCCATCCTCTGTGGGGAGAGCAATCTTCTTTGCTCGGTCTACTGATTCAAGTATTAATCTCATCCAGAAACACTCTCACAGATGCACCCAGGGTAATACTTAACCAAATATCTGGGTACCCATGGTTCAGTCAAATTAACACACAAAATTAATAGTCACAAAATATATTATGAAATAGCTGTCTCTAGAGGTAAAATACATATTCTTAATATAACTTAGCAGTTATTCATGCAATAGTTTACTTCCAATATTTAGTCTTCTAGGAACCACAATGGAAACATATGTTTCTTACATTAAATGCTTCCATGTTGACTAAAGATTGTTGATATCTAGTACTTTTATTTGTTCATAATCTGCTTTCTCCTGTTTTAATTTCCAGTTATTATCCTTGTAGAGTTTCATTTTGTGTAATGGGTTATTTGTTCTGCCCTGTTAAGTTGTACTATTTTTTCTGTAGTTTCTAAAAGTTTTTGCAAACCATTCAGCAATTTTCTCCAAACTTTACAAATCTTAATAAAGAAAACCTCAAAAAATTATACAATGATTACATTTTTATGATTTGAATCAAGTTCAAAGTTAGTAACATAGAATTTGTAAACTAATTTTCAACAAGATTAAGTAATAAATACTCAGAAACACACATAATTCTTACAGCAGTGATTGTGTGTCAGTTAACCCTTTTAGGTTGAGCATTCTGATTCTAAAAACCCAAACTCTGAAATGTTTCAAAATCCAAAACTTTTTGAGCACTGACTGACACTTAAAGGAAATGTTTATTACAGCTTTTGGGATTTGGAATTTTCAACCAGTAAGTATAATGTAAATATTCTAAATGCAGTATGAAATTTTCAAGATTTGACTGGTTTGACATACAACTTCAGCAGTTTCACCTAGTATAAACTTTGGATTTAGACTTATTTTTCAGTCTTTTCACTTAAAGAGACATTATCTCTTTTTTATAAAATATTACTTTTCCGGTTCTTTTTATGATGATTCTCTTATCCTTTAAGTTTTTAGGTAAAACTTCACTTTTTAAATGAGGTCTTTCTTGACTATACAATGTAAAAGCAACAAATCTCACCCCCAGTGAAATTCATACTTTTTACTTCTTTAGATTTGCCAGTATCCGAATAGCTCATATGTTTACTTATTAAAATTCCCTCTCTCAAAGGAATGCGCTTAGTACTTCATATATAGAGACTGAGTATACCTTATCCAAAGTGGTTGTGACCAGAAGTGTTTCAGATTTGATTTTTTAAAAAATTTTGGAATGTTTACATTGTACTTATTGGTTGAGCATCCCAAATCCAAAATGTTCCAATAAACATTTTCTTTAATCATCATGTGCTCAAAAGGTTTTGGATTTTGAAGCATTTCAGACTTTGGATTTTCAGATTTCCGATGCTCAACTTGTAGTAATTACAAAATAAATGTTGAATAAATAAATGAGCTAATAAATTAATGTTTGTGCTTCTGTTGCTGTGTTAGTCCATTTATGTTGCTGTAAAGGAATACCTGAGACTGGGTAATTTACAAAGAAAAGAGGTTTATTTGGAGCCTCAGTTTGGCAGGATACAGAGGAAGCATGGCACCAGGATCTAGTCAGCTTCTGGAGAGGGCCTCAGAGAGCTTACAATTATAGCAGAAGGTGAAAGGGAACCATGTATCACATAGCATGAAACATAGCAAGAGAGACAGGGAGAGAAGTGAGGCATCAGTGTCTTAAACAGATCTTGCATGAACTCAGAGTGAGAACTCACTCACTACCATGAGGAGCACCAAAACATTCATGAGGGATCTGCTCTCATAACATGACCCAAATACCTCCCACAAGGCCCCACCTCCAACACTGGGGATCACATTTCAATGTAAGATTTGGAGGGCACAAACCTCCAAACTATATTAGTTGCTCGGAAAGATTATATGAAAATTCTCTGGAATACATTGTACTTATTTTTTAATTTTTATTTTATTTTATTTTTTTTGCCTAAAATGAGTTTAAAAAACCCTTCTTTGATGATAAGAGGAAGCAAAAAGTTGAAAACCCCCAGGTACCTATAAATTAAGGGGAACAAAGGTGTAACTGTGGTGAGGAATGTGAGGGAGAGATGACTCTGGAAGAATCAGAAAAGGATTTCAAAAGTAAATGCTTTGGGGACATTATTATTCATGGGTTTGTCTCATTTTATACTGTTTGCAAACAAAGGTACTGGTTGCCATTTTTCCCCATTATATTTTCAAGGCTCCTTGAATAGCAAATGGCCTTGGTAGATATAGTTATAATCCCCCAAACCCCCAGAGCAAATGGTAGCTTTGATCACTGTCTGGTATACTAAAGATAATGTCTCTTCCTGGGGCAAAGTCACAGAAAATATGAGTGCTTAGAATCAAACAATCTGGATATGAAACCTGGTTCTGACACTTGCTGGTGAGGTATTTTACCCATTTTGGGTGTCAGATTTCTACTCCTATAAAACAGTTTTAAGAAAATATGCTTCAAGAACTGTTTAGAGAAATAAATAAGATCATGTGATGACTTGCACTATGTGTCTTAGTCTGTTTTGCATGCTGCTGTAAGAGGATATCACAGACAGTAATTTGTGATAAACAGAAATGTGTTGACTCACAGTTCTGGAGTCTGTGAAGTTCAATATCAAGGTGCTGGAATCTGGCACATGGCTGCTTGGGGTGTTATCCTATGGTGGAAGGTGGTAGGGCAAAAGAGAGAGAGAGAAAGAGAGAGAGAGCCCACACCTAAAAAGCCCTTTTATAAAGGCACTCAACCCTCAATAATTCCCCATAGCCTAGTAATCTCTTAATTCTGTACAATGGCAATTAAATTTTAGCATGACTTTTGGAGGGGACAATCACTTAAACCGTAATGGTTTAAATCATTTAAGCTGTCATAATGGCATGACAGGCGTATCTTTGGCGCACAATTCTAACTATTTCCATCCTTGTTTTATCTTCCTTTTTCTCTGACCTTCTTTTAACTGTCTTTAGAAAATCAAAATGTCCCCATTTCCTTAGAAGATCACAACTCACCTCAAACTGATAAAGAAACTGATATTTATAGAACGTATCCAAATATAATCAGTCTAAATTTTTTTGGACAAAACTAACAAACATAAGTACAAAGTAGAGATTATAGAGGTGTAGGCAATTAGTTAAACTCCTCTCTCACAAAGCCTGTCTTTTCTATCTTTCACCCAGATATCTTTCCCTGATGTATCAAACATCTATTAAGCCTTCACCAAGAGGGTGTATTGAGAGAGAAGAGGGGATGTACTACTGTGAAATGAATTCAGCTGCAGATAGTAGAAAACTCAATCAACAGTGGCTTCAAGAAGTAAAAGGTTTGTTTGACTCAAGCAAAAAAAAGAAAAGAAAAAAAGCCCAAGGTCATTTGGTTTAAGTGTAACAAAGCCATTAAAGACCTTTCTAATATGCCACCCTCAAGATGCAGGCCTTCAGCTTCTACTGTGCCATCCTCAACATGAAGGTTTTCAGCTTCGAGCTTGTCTTTTCTTGGTAACATTAGATGTGCTGTGTGAATTACATCCATTTAACTTTGATACCTCTTGAACTCTTCAAAGTTCTTTCAAAATTCCTTAACAGCATTTACTGACCAGAGATCTGACTTCCTACTGGTATTTAGCCTCAGAGACATTTTATCCAGTGGGGAATGGGGATGTATTCCATTCAGAGAATGCTGAAGGCTGCCACCAGCCTTACACAGTTTTCTTTCCATCAGAAGATCCATGGAATTTTCTCTACCTCACTATGGGGCAAGATCAGGCACCAAGCTCTTTCATGTTCTCTGGTCCTTTGAAGTAGAATTATCTGTCTCTCTTTTTTACACTGACTAATACATTTATTATGTTGAAATTAAACAGATTTTGCAAGTGATCTTATCTCAGTTTACTTTCCTTTTCTTCCTCTAAGAACCAAGGAAAATACACCATAATCAAGAATGGCAGTTGCAATGGAAGGAATGACATGTGTTCTCCCCATCACTTGGCACAGGCACAACTAGGTGGAAGCCTGTCAACTCCTAAGTTGAGGCCACCAGAAGGGGGTGGGTAAGAGGAAAAAGCACAGTGAGAGTATTTCTAACAGGCTTAGAATTAGGCAACTGTTTACAGATAGTAGATGATAGATAGATAGATAGATAGACAGATATTATATATATATACACACACATATAAATATACACAGATACACACATATTTCAGAAAACACAAATTCTGTGCCTGAGTAGTTACATGTAGCTACAGCAGTTTCACAATGAATCCAGAATCTAGGTCTTTCCATTTTTCTGTGTGACTAACCATAACTAATGTTTCTTGCCCATAGTTACAAGACAGCTGTTGATGTTTCTGCCACCAGTAAGGAGGATCGGGAAGAAGCTGCTTTCCAGGAAATCCCAGTCAACTTCCAAATAGATCTCTTTGGTCAAAAATGTGTCACCCATCCAACTCTTTTTGTAAGGTAACCTGGGGAATAAAATATTTTGTAGCGAAATTGGGGCTCTGCCAATAAGGAAGAAAGGGGAGATAGATATTGGGTAGATAACTAGCAGCATCCTCCATGTGATAAACTGGAATGGGAGACTATGCTAGCTTTAATAAATTATGTCTGCCTCCATTTGATAGCTCTTGTCACATGTTGAACTATTTTCTATTGAATCTAAGGAATGGACTTAAATTCCATTCAAGTTTTAAGTTTGAAATGAAAGTCCCACATTTGTTCCACTCTACTCTTATTATTTACACCAAACCCCAAGTTTCTCCATTCTTTACCACTATGCTCCATAGTAATATATCCAAAGCCTTCAGTTATGGCCCAGTGAAATCCATAGCAGTCAAATAGTCAAAAACCAGACTTCCTAGAAAATCCACCTGAGATGATTAGTTAAAGCAATCTGAAAAAGCAAGATATTTCACTGCCTGCCACATAATGTTTCTCCAGCCCCAGCCCCTGTAAAAATAAAATATCTTTAATGGAAGCCAACTCATTACCCCATAAAATTACTACAACACATGTGCTTGAAAATGTAAGACAGATATTCTTAACTTGGCATGCCACAGTGAACCACAGAAATGTTCTCCAAGAAATGATTTCATTTTGTTGGTTTTATATTTAAAGTCACATTTTTGGCAGGCAATCCCAAAGACAAAGTTCCAAGAGTAAACTAGCCTATGGGATAGAACTCAGACTTTTGGTCACTTTCCCACATGTGTTTAAATAGCTTACCTGTCCTTGTATACCTGACATAATGATCTAGAAGCCTGGCTCTGTTCCTTCTAGTTGTAGACCTCTTTTTGCCATCTTTCCTTCTACCCTGCATACTGAGTGTAGTTTATTACTTTAGCACACATATGTGGGGTTATAAAACAGTCTAGATTTGAAGTGCTACTCTGGCACTTAATAGTAGTGTAACTTAGACAAATTGCATAACCATACTTTGCTTCAGTTTACTCATCTATAAAATAAGCATCATAATAACGTCTACATCATAAAACTGTTACAAAGATTGAATCAGTTAATATATTAAAGTTCTTAAAATAGTACCCAGCATGCAGTGTGATATAGGTGGTAGCTGTTATTATTATCACCCAGCTGGATAACAGTACATGACCTAAATTAGCCAGCAAAATGACTCCCTAAGGTAAGTCTGCCAAAACCAGAATAAAAGAATTCTGTAGAAATGTGTGTGGAAGCCGACAGACATTCCCCCAAATTCTATAAATATAAGGGACTCAGCTGAGTAATCAGGGAAAGTTACCTGGGATTCAAATTCACTATTTCCTCTGGATGCTTATGAAATTTTCATGAACAGAAGAACCTCAGTTTCCTTCATTTTATAAAGAAAAATCTGATCTGTGTGTAAATACAAGGTTATGTAAATAATTAGTGGAAAGCTTTCTGGGCCCTAATGCGGTGACTTTCTTTCCTATATTAAGGTGAGATAATTTCTTTATTCCCTCTCAAGTGAAGATGAGAAGAGAAATACAAGAATCTGAAACAGGCTATAAATCTCCATAATCTTTGCTTACAAAGAGGCCCATTCCAACTCAGAAATATTTACTTAACGCAGAATCTTGAAATTGTAGAAGTCTTTGGGTTTGGAGCTTTATAACTATTTACTCAGCTGATTATCTCCATTTCTTACAGTGAAATGTGAAACTTGTTTGTTAATAGGATATGTGCATCTTGAAATCTTCAAGATAGGCAAAAAATGTCAGAGTTGGGTTTTCCCATTTGGGTGCCAAACTTATAATCTTAACCTCTTCCTCTTCTTGCTTCTATTATTCTGATTTCAGAATAATGTCCAACACCATTATATACATTTCTGTAGCATTTTCATTTTCCAGCGTGCTTTCCTTATTAGACTTATATCTCTCAACAATTGTTATTAGCTTTATCATCCTCACTTGACCAATGAGGAAATCAAACTTAGCAAGGATTCAGTGACCCTCTTCTAAGATCACATGAGTAAAGGGGAAGCCTGATTTAAAAAAAAAAAAAAAAAAACAAGCAAAAAGACAGGGTTTCTGAGTCATTCTTTCTTTCTTTTATTCAATATTATCTTACCAATATGACTGTGTGTTTTTCATGTGCACTGAGGATAAGTGGTTCTAAAAAAAGTCACTCAAGATCCTTTCTTAAAGCTTAGCTTATATCCAGGTCAGTTATGTTTCATTCTAACACACAGTAAAAGTAATCAGTGTTATCAGTGAGTTTACAAACTAGTCAAAAGGTAAACTAAACCTGAGATATCAAGTATAAAGAAATAAGAGATTTTTAAGGTAACAATATAAAACAAATTATAAATGTACTGAGGTCAATCAACCAGTGACCAGATAATCAGAGCCAATCAGAACCATAGACATAACTGAGAAAGACTATCTGGAGGTCACCTTCACTGCTCCCTCCCAGCCTTACTGCCCCAATCATGCTACAGCTCCCAGATTCAGTCATACCAGGCTGGTTTCATTTCAGAGCACACCTCATGCAATCTCATTATGTCTTTCTACAATCTGTATTTCCTTTATATCTTCTCTGGTGCTTCTGTTATTTAAAAATGATTTGCTTGTCATTTTATTTATCCTTCAAAGTATAGTTCAAAAGTTCCCAAGACGGATAAAATTCCTGTTGTTTAGGAACCCTCAACCAGTAACTGGGGCCTCCTAGGAATGTAAGAGACTCTAGGAAATAAGAAGGAAAAGTCAGTTAATAATAACTCATCAAAGTTTCTCATCCTCATGAAATCAGGAGACTATTAGAGACTGAGAAAGTGATGATGTGATGTTTCAAGCTCATCCCCTAATTCAATAATTTTATTGAGCAATAACTATTTTATTTTTCTAAATAAAAATACATCATTAAATAAGATAAATTTACCCTCTTATGATGTTTTTATTATGATAGCAAGACAGATGATAATAATACATATATAACAGCACACATACATATATAACTTATATAGCTTGTCGTGAGTATAAAAACTCAAAAAAACAATAAGGTTATATTTGAGGGAAATGTAGACATTTTGGTTGAATCTCCAGCACTTGCTTCATCATCTCTTGATGAAAACAGCAATGCATGATTTAGAGAATAACTTTAGTTCAAATGGTGATGACTCATAAATTATTTCCATCTACTTTATCAATGATTGGTTCAAGCACAATCATGTGACCCAGTTTCAGTCAATAAAATGTAAAACCAGTTTACTGTGGGCATTTGAGAAAGTTTAAAAAAATTTTTTTTTATGTTAGAGCCCTAAGAAATCAATAGCTTTATTGTATTAACAAGCAGACTTGTGGCCCAGATTCTCCCTGAAACCACCATGAAAGAGGAATCAGCTTTAGGAGGAAGATAATGATTTGGAAGCTGGAGTTAAAAAACGAAATAACTTGTTAGGGTACTAAGCCAATCACCTGAAATTCACCTGACCTCAGGATCTCCTCCTGTAGGATCTAATGTTTCCTGTTGTTAACATAAGCTTGAACCATATTTTCTTTTACCTGTTTCTGAAAACAAATGACACAAAAGGCTAGACGGTCAGGCAAGACCTCTCTGAGAAGGTGATATTTGGACTGAAACCTAAATGATAAGTAGTCAACTGGCCAAAGATCTGGAGGAGTTGGAGACAGTCAGGATAAAGATACTAAGGAGTACAGAAATAACAATCAGGTTTTTGAGGGACAGAAGGAAAGCCAGTGTGACTGATGAAGTGTGAGCCAAAGAGAGAATGGGATAAGAACAAATTGAAAGATACACAAAAGTCAAGAGTTTTAACTGAGGTTTTAATAGATTCACAACAACCTCTCTTTGAAAAGTTTAGCAGAAATTGAAGTTTTGGTTATTCTTTCTGAAGTCATATATTTTTCATGACATCCAATGCAAAGAACACCTTAAATGCTCTCCAGACCCTCAGCTAAGATCAACATCTGGAATTTGCAGATCCTAAATTAGATGATTCACATAGAATGCTAAATAATATACATCCTTTTGCTGGGTTATAAAAATCCAAGAACATAGTTGGAAAAGCTTTGATGATAAAGAATTTATTGTAAGACAAATGGAAAGAGAAAAGAGACCCTCAATATTCAGACTTCTGGGCATACAACAATTCTGCTTTAAAGTGATTTTTAAATATTCAGAGATGAATGGAGAATTAGAGCATTAAACTATCACTGCTTATCTTCATAGCTTGTCTTATTATTGATTCTAAATCCTTAATGTATTGTAAAATTAACTGCTCCATACTTTACTCATCTGAATAATATTTGTACTTATTCTATTTTAAACCTAATTGTTTAGTTAAGGGTGTATGTATCTATGTCTTTCCCAGTAGATTGTAAATTCCTGGAGAAGAGACAACTTTGAAATCTCTTTTGAATTCCCTCATCATCTGACAGCTCTATCAATTTAACACAAACTGAGTACATTTTTGATGAATTAAATGCTCCTTAGTTGCCATTTAACACTGGCAGACAGGTGCTAAGATTCCATTTTTCAATAATTATATAGAATGCATACTAGGTAAGCTCATTCCAATAGTTTATGATAATATTTTATACAAATGAAGTATTCTATTTCAGTTTATGAATAATTACAAGTTTTTTGGGTCTATCTTAGAAATTTGACTGATGTCTGAGTTTCAGAAACCAATAATTCCTTCATTTGTTTCATAGAAACAACTGCTTTAATTGTAAACATCTGTCTAAAAACGTACTTTCATTCACAATATTCTTTAGATATTGGTTTCCTTAAGGAATCAGTTTCTGGCACCCAACATTTGGTTTTGATGTCCTTCCTGTGTGTTCCCAGAGCAACTTGGTTTGTATGACTCAACCTATGTAGTTTAGTCTTATTTTGATAAACCATACATGTTTGGTTGATTAAGAAAAAGTCTGTGACATCCAACTTCCTTCCCACTCACAAGCGCTTATCAATAAGATAGTCAATATAACAATGTCTACATATGACTGATAAATAAATAAATGAATAAATATTAATGTTGTTGACATTTGCAAAGTAGCATATATTATGCCAAGAACATTCACACACATTATTTAATTTCATCCTCAAGTGTTCTTCTAAATCCAATAATCCTTCCCCTGTTCTCCATTTCCATTTTCAGACTAAGGGAATGGAAATTGAAACTCAAAATGAGTTTTTCTGAAACTGAATATAAATCTGAAGGATTCTGGAAATAAATATATATATTTTTAGAACAATTCACTTGTGTTCAATATACGCTATTCACTGACTCTAAGAATTCCTTGAGAGCCAGGGGATTATTTAGCTAAGGTATTCTTTTCAGCCTCCTACTGTAATGCCCAGCATGTGTTATGTGCCCATTAAAGGTCAATTGAATTTGAACAAGAAGGATCATTTCTTAAAATTCTCAACAGTAAAGGTACAAGAAAAATATACTTTATTTTCTAGCCTAATCAAAGCTTTGTTTACTCAGATACTTCTTTTTTCAATTATTCTGCTTAACTAAGATTTTACTGAAGTAAAATAACCTATTAAATAAAATCACTTTCTCAGGCAAACTAACATTTTTTATTTTGCTTTAAACTTTCATTAGTAGCCTTAAAGTATGCTATTTTAAATATATTATTAATATATACTTATATATTCAAAGCTGATTATACTACCATGTTTATCTTGCTATTTGCTGAACATCTTAACAAGTAAACCTGATTCATTTTTAAGCTTTTGAAAGAAAATGTTCTTGTAGCTGCTAGTTCATCTTGGGTGTATCAGGACTAGCACCCACAATTAATTTCTGAGGTTTTAAACCCATCAAAGAGAAAGTGCAAATGACTTAATGTTTGGAAGAGTGTCAGCGTCCAGTCTATCATGATCTGCTTGTAAGCTACATCAGCTCCTCTTCCTGGTTCCAATCGAGGTTAAAATGCAACTTTTTGGATCTGCTTCTGAATGTTTTCTATCTTCAGAGAGAAAAACTACTAACTTATTGACATCTCAGTTGGCTACATAATTGATATATTTCAAACTGCGTATTTACTTTTATTTAAAGTATTACTTAACCTTTACGAATGTAATATACTTTAAAAATCCCATGAAAATATAAGTTTAGATTTCTGTTATTATTGAGTTATTTGACATTAAATAAGAAAAATAAAATATTTTTATCTGTTTCACATAAATTAAGATATAAAAGCAGCTCCCATTTTTTACCCTGATTTATTCTGTAGCTGCTGTAATACAAAGAGTAATGAATCCATCATCAAACATCTGGACTTCAATGTCAACATGTGGTTCAGTAGCAAACAAGTGATTCCATGATTTAAATGAAGAGCTAGCAGGTTTGAATCTTAGGTTAAATCAGTTTCTAGAATTTCTTCTAAAATTTGAACCAACAATTCTGGGGAAATTATTTGTGATAAGTAATGAAGATAATATGTCATTATTGTGTTTGTTTGGTTTGTTTGTTTGAAAGACATCCTGGGATTCCTGAAGAACATATAGCAGCCAGATTCACTATCACATCAGGCTGGGATTCTTTAGCTTTTATGCCAGTCCAGAGGCCAGGGATGGCACTGTTGAAGCATTTTCACCACAGGTCACTCTCTTGTTAAGGTGGCAATTTGTGTATTTCCTCCAAACGTTTTGTTTTAATTATTATATAAAACTGTCCAGAGAGATTTTTGTTGTTGCTGTCAGATTTATATCAGGTAGGTTGTAGTCTCTGCATTCCCTAAAACATCTCCATATCTCACAACAATTAGCTACTTGGTTGCCTTTCAATTTCTTAAGAAGGACACTCATATGTCACAAGAGAACTTAGCTAGGTATAAACAGACATTGAAATAAAAGCTGTACCAACCCTACCACCATAGAATCATGAACTTCAAGAAGTTTCAGGGACCTTCTAGCCCAGTATTTCATTTTAGAGATGAAAAATTCTGAGGGTCAGTTTGGCTCAAGACTTTTCCAAGATCATAGCATTTACTAGCAGGTACATCTTTTGGCTCCTGGATTTGTTTTTCCTAAATCTCCGATTCTTCAGATCTCATTGCCATTCTTGTATCCTTCAGTGAAGGACTAGCATCTTTCAGACTTCTATTTCATATGGCTTCTGGTTGTTTTAGACCACAGGGAGGCACTGGTGGAAGACTGGAGGACTAGAGGAAGAAAGAAGAAAACAGTGTCTTAACAATATCTGTACATGGTAATATTGCATTTTTCATCTGTGAGTATGATTAGACAATCAAGACTTAACCTTTTCATCACAGATGGAAAATTTCAATGTTTCAAGGGGCTAGTTAGGTCACATACATGAAAAAAGCAGGCACAGTTGAAACCACAGAGAACACTCAGCCTATCTAGAGAAGATAGACTACCATATAACTCCAGACAACGACTTTCCTGTATAAAAGCTGGCCCATGCTGCTGACACTTCTGATTTTTTTATTGAAAGAAGACACCTAGAACTGCATGTGAAATTTTCTTTTTTTTTAAGTGATAAGAAGCATTTCAATTTTTAAAAACCATTATATGTGCCAAATGTAATTTAACTGTGAGAGAAATCTGGCAGACAGTTTATGATTCTGGCTTTGGAACAACAGCTCACCTAGGGAGGAAAACTGCATTTAAATATTCACCATGAAGTGGAGGGTCAAAGCAATCACTGGAGTATTTTCTTTCCTCCACTGCCCTGCACATCTAATACTTGGTGATTTCAAATAATCATTCTATCTTGCTAAAACATCTTAACATAGCTGCTTACATATTCGACTTCACTTAGTGTATTTAAATACAGACCAAGCATGATCATACAGAGTTTTGGGGAGTTAAAAGGGCAACATTTGATAAAGACCATGCAATTGAATTACCAAAAAACAAACAAATCTTGTTGTAAGTACATAGCATATCTTCAGTTATTATCTACAAATAAACCCTAGTAATGAGGTTTGGGGATCCACTCAGTTGCATGTTGATGATATATTCTCTGTGGAACTGACTCTAAACCATTAAGCAAGCTTGTTCCTGCCACCATGGCTGTTAATTTGACAAGACACTGTCACATTAAGTAGAACAAACATGTTTTCACCCAGTCAGCCATCCAGAACCGACATGGCTGTTATTCTAACAACTGGATATTGATTGGAATCACTCACCCCTTCTGACCCTCCACTGGGAGGTGGAGACCAGGCTCAAGCTGACTGAAGATTTGCCTCATTGGCACACATGGGTAGCATGTTAAGGATAGCCACAAATTTTAAACCATTTAGCGCCTTGTCATGCTCATCCTTCAGGCACTGTCTGTTTCTGTTTCTTCAATGGGGCAATAGGCTCCCAATAAATCATTGTTTATTAATTTTATGGATCTGTACATCCATTTGTGAGGATGAATTAATGCTGTTTTAGCATTTGCAACTTTATAAATGCAAAACATAATAAAACACACAAAGGAATTTTATAAGAAGTCCAAAAAATTTTAAAAAATTTAAATCTTTTGTATTCTAGAAGGGAGGATGTAGTCTTGATTGACAGACGTCCACTTAGTTTTTGAATAACCAAATTACTTAACCCAGATATAATCTTAAAAGTCCATAAATCAAACTCACTGAAAATAGAAACGATATTTAACTGATGTTAACTGTTTTTAGTCTGGCTATTTTTAACCTGCTTATTAATATGGGTACCTAACAATTAGTAGAGGTTGCTTTTCACTCAGTCATTCATTTACCACAAATAAATTTTAACATGTGAAATTGCTAGGGTCTCATTTACCTGTGTCTTTGTGTCAATCTCAGCCTATGTTAGGCCCTGCTCTGTTCACTAAACTTCATGAAAATATCTCATGGTTGAAAAGGACCTTAAAGGACATTTAATCAAATTGTTCACCAGATTCCCTTGCCTTCTCTGGAACAGTCTCAAGAAGTGGGCATCCAATATTTGCTGGAACATCTCCAGTGATGCTAAACTTATTAAACTAATAAACACCTGGAGAATTTTATTAAAACTTTAGACATAAATCCTCTGTTTATCTAGTATAGATCAAATCCTTTTTCTGCAGGAGTAATTTAAATATTTAAAAATAGTAATGGTGTTCGCTTTCTGTTTTCTCCAAGAGCTGTGGTTTGGATTTGTGTCCCTGCCAAAATCTCATGTCAAATTTTAATCCCCAGTGTTGGAGGTGGGGCCTGGTAGGAGGTGATCGGATCATGGGGGTCTATTTCCCCCTTTGGTGCTATCCTCATGATAGACTTCTCCTAAGATCTGGTTGTTTAAAAGTGTGTGGCGCTTCTCCACATCTCCCTTCCTTCTGCTCTACCCATGTGAAGTGCCTGGTTCCTTCCTTGCCTTCTGCCATGATTGTAAGTTCCCTGAGACCTCCCCAGAAGCTGATGCTGCTATGTCTGCTGCAGAGCCTGCAGAACCATGAGCCAATTAAACCTCTTTTCTTTATAAGTTACAGTTTCAAGTATTTCTTTATAGAGATGTGAGAATGGACTAATACACCCAGCTAAGCACCTCAGTTCTTTGAACTATTTATTCTATAGCAGCAGTCTGCAAACTGTGATCTGAGAGCTGCATCCAGCCTTTTACCTGTTTTTGTAAATAAAGTTTTATTAGAACATATTCATTCAATTACATATTTTCTGAACTGCCTTTATACTACAATGGCAGAATTGAGCAGCTGTGAAAGAGTGTGTATGTACAGCCCCAAAATATTGAATAACCAGGCCTTTAAAAAAAGTAAATTTTTGGCCACTCTCTTATACCATATTGTGTCAAGAACCCTCATCATCTTTATTCTGGATGTCTTTTAGTTTTTCGCTACTGCTGTAACACTATGACCTGCAAAACTTGAGAAGCTTGTGTCACTTGTTCTTGATACATTCTATTGATGCAGAAAACAGTTCTTTGGCTTACAAAAATTCTCCATCATAAAGCACAAAGAAATCCTCAGTTAGACCACTGAGATTAGCCTGATTTATAACAGAAAATATACATTTTTTCTGCTTTTCTCTAAGTGTATTCTTATTTTACTGTTTCAACATTTCTTTAAAATATGCTTTTGGGTGCCTGTTATTGCAGAACATTGTTGTAGACATTGCATAAAACACTAAACAGGACAGCGTATTTCTCAAAAGAGTTTGTACCTGATTGTATGGAGGAAAATATTTATAAAATAACTGATATATTTGGGGTTTTAAAAATGTCCCTTAACTAGATTATCAGCTCCACAAGTGCAGGGCGCCTTGTCTGCTTGGCTCTATAATGTCTCCTCGGTGCCTTTAATGGTGCTTGGCACATGGAAAATTATCTTTAAATATTGGTGGGATGAGGGAAAACATTAGAAGAGGGAAACAAAGTATAGTAAAACATTAAGTTTGGAGATAAAGACTATACAAAAAAACAGGAACTCTGGGAAGAAATAGATCAACATGGTCTGGCCATAGAGCTGGGTAGAAACTTCATCATGAAATCTAACTTCTCCTTTAAAAATAGATATCTCTTTTATAATCTACAGATTATTATTTATCACCTGGATCAGAATCCTCTAGTTTGCTCATTAAAAGCAGAGATTCCTGATGCCTATGAGGACCACCTAAATCAGAATCTGGCTGCCATGCCCAGAAATGATTCTTATGAATCCTAAAATTTGAAAACTATCCCTCTCGACAGAAAGTGACACAGTCTCTATAGGAATACCTCTAGTGGTGAATAACTGACACTACCACAAGGCCAGCTTCTGTATTTGTTAGTTGCTAAAAAATAATTATCGACCAGGAGAGTGGCTCATGCCTTTACTAAATCCAGCCCTTTGGGAGGCTGAGGTGGGCAGATCACAAGGTCACGAGTTCGAGACCAGCCTGGCCAATATGGTGAAACCTGGTTTCTACTAAAAATACAAAAACATTAGCTGAGCGTGGTGGTACACACCTGTATTCCCAGCTACTTGGGAGGCTGAGGCAGAAGAATTGCTTGAACCCGGAGGTAGTGGTTGTAGTGAGCTGAGATTGCACCACTGCACTCCAGCCTGGGGGACAGAGTGAGGTTCTGTCTCAAATATATATACATATATATGTATATATATGTGTATATATATGTGTGTGTGTGTGTGTGTGTGTGTGTGTATATATATATATATATATATATAATTATTTACTGAGTTGCAATCTGCCTCCTATCATTTCCAATCATTGGTCTCAGTTGCATTCATTAGAGTCACATGGGACAAATTTATTTTTTCTCTTTCATATGACAACTCCTCAAATGTAAAAGGGGTTCTATAAAATGTCTTCTTCTAGTTCAGCATTACTTAGGTGCTCTTATCTTTGTAGTTGCCACTCACTAGCAGAACTTCCCAGGGTCTATCAGTTAACCCAACATTCTGCTGAGGTGCCAGAGGAACCTGGCACTTAGAGCCAAGTAAATAGTTTGGAAATCTGCAGATAAATCTCTTTTCCTTCTACACCAAGTGAAACAGTCTGCCTCAGCCCATTCCTCATTCGCACCTGAAGCCAGAGTATGTACCTCCCTGTCTAGCCCTTTATGTTCAGTCTCAGCAGACTCATTGGAAGGGGTTGAGGAGATACGTGCTCATAGATCATGGACTCCAGTCTCCACACCATTCTTAACACAACTGTCAAGTTCTATATTTCCCAACATCCATCTTAAAATGTGTCTGTCAGAACAAACTGATGTAGAGGTCAATATGTAAGTCAGAGTTAGACTTCATCGCTAATTAGCTGTGCAACCTTGGGTGATTACTGTTTAAATTCTTTTAGCCTCCAGTTGCTTAATCTATAAAGTAGAAATAATAGCACTGCTTCATATGGCTGTAAGAATTAAATGTGGTAAAGCACTTAACATAGTACCTCGTGATATACAGTGTGTAATATAGGAAAAGCAATTAACATAGTACCTGCTGGTATACAGTGAGTTTTCACTAAATGTCAGCCATTATTATTAACTTCTTGGCAGAATGAGATGATTACACCCTAGCAATCCTGTGAATGTTATGATATTTTTATTTATATTCCTGTCTCCTTGTGCAGATGATGAGAACACAGGCAGGGACCACATCTGACTTATCTCTAGCTCCAGGTACTAAAGAGCCACTGGGAAGAGCTCAGTCATATAATCCAATACTATCCAAATAAGTTTCCAACCTCTCCAGTATTTTGCATATTACAACCCCCAACTTTGTGCTTCTAAACTAGGTCAACCTAATACATGCACTCTGGGTAACCATCACACCACCCTCTTCTTCATAATCATCTGGAATCCAGTTCCCCGCCCCTGCCCTTGCACCTATGCTGAGTCCATCTCCCTGTCTTACACCTGATCCCCAGGCTTGGTCACATATTTTTAGTTATGTGCTCACTTGATGGACATATGGACTCGATTTGAGCTTGCTCTCTGACTTGCCCATATCTGACCCTTGTGAGTTGCCATGCTGGTTTTCTGATCTGCAAACTCCTAGAGCCTACAGCAGCACCTTGTGTTGGACATCTTACCAGCACTCCAGCCGTGTCTGCCCTATGATCCGAGAGAAAAGCAGTCAGGGAATGAGAAAGATGCCATGATACAGAATTGGCTACACATCAGACTGATCTGGCTCAGCATGTCATTTTAGTTTCAACTCCTTTGCTTCGCAGACAAAGGGTAAGAGCAACACATCATTAATATATTATCACATTATCACTGATGAAGTGCTAATAAAGTTAGTTCAACAAGACATAAGTTACATATAGGTAGCTCCCAGAAAATTTTATCAGCATCAGCTCTGGAAGTCAGGATGATGATGACATCAGGTCTTAAAAGCAAACTGCAGGGGCTGAATCTGACCTCTTTTGTCTTTGTGGCAGTGGCTCAACACCCAATCAATCTTACAACGGGAGTGTGATGCTTTGTGCAAAAGAGGCTGGCGCAATTGAGCTGAGTGGGCGGGTTGATGTAAAGTGACTCTGGCATTGCTGAGTTCAAAAGGAATTAAGGATTCATGAGAACACCGCACAGGCAGGCAAGCATAGATCCCCGGATGAATGCCGAATGAGTCACAAGGGAGATCTGGCTGGACTTCGAATCCCAAATAAGCAAGGAATTGCTTTTTGATGATGCTGAACTATAAATAACATGACCTCAGAAATTTCTGACCCCAGGAAACAAAGTTCTCTTTTTACAGTGACAGGAATGAGCAACGAGGACTACAAGACCAAATGCATACGTTATCGACAGATGCTTTATATATATATAATGCTTCACTTAAAGAACACTGCCACTCTAAAACCAGTTATGAAGCAATTTTGAAGAAATAAGTTCTTTTCTCATTAATTGTATTTTAACTATAGTAAAAAAGTCATGGGTGGAATTAGAAAAATTTCATTTTTCTGGGCCACTTTACTGGCAATATAATTACACTCATTCTCTCTGGTCCTACTCTGAGTCTGGTTATGAAATTGCTAATATCTAAGCATCACATGTCATAAAAATGAGTGTGTTTCATGTTTGCCTACCACTTTTTTACCTCTAACTCCTTACCCTTTTTTGAATTTCTTTGTTTCAACCATGGATGGAAAACAAAGAAACAAAAATTGTATTTTTTACCAGAATTTTCAAAAAAGCATTGAAAACAATGTGTCCAAAATCCTTGGGTTTTAAATATTTGTCTCTGTTGTGCTTGTCATGAGCAGCTTCTGTGGAATCCCTCACTGTAGGATTTGATGAATTACTGCAGACCTTGCTCACAACCAGGAAAGGTGTTAAGTGCTGTATCCTTGTGACTTACCAATTCTGCAAGGGTGGATGGGCCTTGTTTTCAGCAAAGCTGTGCCCATATAATTGCCAAAATAGAGGAAGTCAATATCCTGCTTAACATCTAATATTGCTCTGTATTCGTCAAATGCCTGGGATAGAGTGATATGCCGCAACACTGGAGCTAAATGTATAAATTTTTTAAGTATATACAGAGTCACACACACACATAAACCTGATCCAATACCCTATTCTCACCATTGTAGCTTTCAATATAATGTGTCAAACAATGGGAACTAAATCAGGCCTAATTTAGGGGAAATAAATTATGTATGTAGAGGCCTGAATCAACATGGCTATACTCAACTGTAATGTTCGGCAAGCTGATTAAACCAAGGGAAGTCTGAGCTCTAGACTATGTGACCAGAATTCCATTAACATGGTCCCTGAATCATCTAGGAAGAATTCATCTACCTTCTCTGCTCTCTTCCAATTTCTGACTGTTCTCTCTGTAGTTATTTGTCAATTAAAAGGAAGGAGACAGTGCTGCTGCTACATTGTGCTCCTATCTTCAGTAACATCTACTAAAAAAATTCCAGCACCTTGTCTGACAAATGCAAATAAATTATATCTATTTGATTAATCACAGTAATATACACAGACCACTCATCTATTATTAAAAAGAATCACTAGCTTGTCAGTGTTTTTATTGTTTTCCTTAATTTTTATGGTAAAGTAAAGGAGAGTCATGCTACAAAAATCGAATACTTCTTTTCCTTGAATATAATTTACGCCATGTAAACTCCTCTTTGATACTTTAAAATTACTCTGTTGGCTCCTCCCCTGGGATTTTTATAATATAAATAAAATATTCTCTGCATTAAAATTTAGGTATATAAATAAATGAATTTATACATTATTTTCTCTTAAAAGAATTACAGATCGGAATGTACAATACAAAATATATTTTTATTCTTATAATCATCTCTTACAATATGCCTGCCCATTATACATTAGAATGAGGTTTTGGCCCTGCTAAAGTTCATCTGTGTAAGCAATACACATTAACTCAAAAATCTGATTATTTTCCTCATAATACAAACACATGAAAATTTGCTTAGAATATACAGAAGCAAATAATAGAAAAATTGATATCTAAGAAATTTGGTGGAATATCAGAATAGCATTAAAGGCCTTTTTGAGTTTTAACCAAAAAAAAAAAAAAAAGGAAAGAAAGAAAATAGGAAGAAAGGAAGGGAGGGAGGGAGGGAGGAAAGGAGAGAGAGAGAGAGAGGAGAGAGAGAGAGAGACCCTCCTTCAGCAACATGTTTAGAGGTTCAGCCCTAAAACACCATTCACCATGTACCATCTGGCCTCAGACCATCTTCCCAGTCCTCCCTCTCCTCCTTACCCCTTGCACCAACCTACTAATCTCTAGTTCCTGAATATACACACTATCATACCACCATGACTTTGCCCATTCTGCTCACTGTCTTTCCACCTCCTCATCCCTCCTCTATCTATTGGGATCCATTTATTTTCTGAGACTTAATTTAGATGTCACCTTTCCTGTGAAATCCTCCTCACGTATATCTTGTTCCGCATCTCCTACTCATCCAACTGAGAAGAATATCAGCCCCTGGAACAGCAAGTACAGTTTGTCTGTGTCCTTTAGCCCCTAATACAGGAACTGGCATAAGCAGTGGATGATGAGCAAATTAACCAATTGCCAATGAACATCTTTCTTCAGTCTCTATGACCTCTTCTTTTTGAACCACATTTTGCTTTTTATTATTTTTATTTTTTTAACTTTTATTTAGGTTGGGGGTACATGCTCAGGTTTGTTGTATACATAAACTCGTGTAACAAGGGTTTGTTTACAGAATATTTCATTACCCAGGTACTAAGCCTAGAACTCAAAGCTATTTTTTCTGTTCTTCTTCCTCTTGCCCTTCACCATCAAATAGGCCCCAATGTATGTTGCTCCTTTTTTTGTGTCCATCAGTTATCATCATTTAATTCCCACTTATAAGTGAGAAAATGTGATATTTGTTTTTTTGTTCCTGCATTAATTTTCTTTTTTTTTTTGATTATGAAAGATCTTTATTTTTTAATTTATTATTATTATTATTTGCTCTTCTTTTCTTAAATGTATACTTTATTGCACTTTAGGTTCTGGGATACATGTGAAAAACATGCAGGAGTGTTGGGTAGGTACATACATGGCAATGTGGTTTGCTGCCTCCATCCCCATCACCTATATCTAGCATTTCTCCCCATGTTATCCCTCCCCAACTCCCCACCCCCCGCTGTCCCTCCTCTAGTATCCACTAACAGACCTCAGTGTGTGATGCTCCCTTCCCTGTATCCATGTGTTCTCATTGTTCAATATCTGCCTGTGAGTGAGAACATGCAGTGTTTGATTTTCTGTTCTTGTGTCAGTTTGCTGAGAATGATGACTTACAGGTTCATCCATGTCCCTACAAATGTAGGGCATGAACTCATCTTTTTTTTATGGCTGCATAGTTTTCCATGGTGTATATGTGCCACATTTTCCCTGTCCAGTCTATCATTGATGGGCATTTGGGTTGGTTTCAAGTCTTTGCTATTGTAAACAGTGCCGCAGTGAACATACATGGGCATGTGTCCTTATAATAGAATGATTTATAATCCTTTGGATATATACCCAGCAATGTGATTGTTGGGTCAAACGGAGTTTCTATTTCTAGGTCCTTGAGGAATCACCACACTGTCTTCCACAATGGTTGAACTAATTTACATTCCCACCAACAGTGTAAAAGTGTTCCTATTTTTCCACATCCTCTCCAGCATCTGTTGTCTCCAGATTTTTTAATGATTGCCATTCTAACTGGCATGAAATGTAGTTTTGATTTGCATTTCTCTAATGAACAGTGATAATGAGCATTTTCTCATATGTTTGTTGGCCTCATACATGTCTTTTTTTGAAAAGTGTCTGTTCATGTCCTTTGCCACTTTTGAATGGGTTTGTTTGTTTGTTTTCTTGTAAATCTGTTTTAGTTCTTTGTAGCTTCTGGATATAAGTCCTTTGTCAGGTGGGTAGACTGCAAAAATTTATTCCCATTATGGTGGTTGCTGGTTCACTCTAATGATTGTTTCTATTGCTGTGCAGAAGCTCTGAAGTTTAATTAGATCCCATTTGTCTGTTTTGGATTTTGTTGCCATTGCTTTTAGTGTTTTAGTCATGAAGTCCTTGCCTATGCCTATGTCCTGAATGGTTTTGCCTAGGTTTTCTTCTAGGGTTTTTATGGTGTTAGGCCTTATGTTTAAGTCTTTAATTCATCTGGAGTTAATTTTAGTGTAAGGTGTCAGGAAGGGGTCCAGTTTCTGCTTTCTGCACATGGCTAGCCAGTTTTCCCAACACCAATTATTAAACAGGGAATCCTTTCCCCATTGCTTGTTTTTGTCTGGTTTATCAAAGATCAGATGGTTGCAGATGTGTGGCATTTCCTCTGAGGCCTCTGTTCTGTTCCATTGGTCTATATCTCTGTTTTGGTACCAGTACCTTGCTGCTTTAATTACTGTAGACTTGTAGTGTAGCTTGAAGTCAGGTAGCGTGGTGCCTCCACCTTGTTCTTTTTACTTAGAATTGACTTGGCTACGTGGGCTCTCTTTTGGCTCCATATGAAGTTTAAGGTGGTTTTTTTTCCAGTTTTGTGAAGAGGATCATAGGTAGATTGTTGGGGATAGCATTGAATCTATAAATTAGTTTGGGAAGTATGGTCATTTTCACAATACTGAGTCTTCCTAACCATGAGCATGGAATGTTTTTCCATCTGTTTTGTGTCCTCTCCTATTTCATTGAGCAGTGGTTTGTAGTTCTCCTTGAAGAGGTCATTTACATTCTTTGTTAGTTGTATTCCTAGGTATTTTATTCTCTTTGTAGCAATTGTCAATGGCAGTTCATTCTTGATTTGGCTCTCTTTAAGTCTGCTTTCTTGTGTGTGTATAGGAATGCTTGTGATTTCTGCACATTGATTTTGTATCCTGAGACTTTGCTGAAGTTGCTTATCGGTTTAAGATTTTGGGCTGAGATGATAGGGTCTTCTAAATGTAAAATTATGTTGTCTGCAAATAGGGATAATTTGACTTCTTCTTTTCCTAATTGAATGCACTTTGTTTTTCTTGTTTAATTGCTCTTGCTAGAACTTCCAATACTATATTGAATAGGAGTGGTGAGAGAGGGCATCCTTGTCTAATGCCAGATTTCAAAGGGAATGGTTCCAGTTTTTGCCCATTCAATATGATATTGGCTGCGGGTTTGTTGTAAATAGCTTTTATTATTTTGAGGTACCTTCCATCGATACTTAGTTTATTGAGAGTTTTTAGCATAAAGATCTGTTGAATTATGTCAAAGGCCTTCTCTGCATCTGTTGAGATAATCATGTGGTTTTTGTCTTTGGTTCTGTTTATGTTGTGAATTGCGTTTATAGACCTGTGTATGTTGAACCAACCTTGCATCCCCGGGATGAAGCCTACTTGATTATGATGGATAAGCTTTTTGATGTGCTGTTGTAATCAATTTGCAAGTATTTTATTGAAGATTTTTGCATCTATGTTCATCATGGATATTGACCTGAAGTTTTCTTTTCTTGTTGAGTCTCTGCTGTGTTTTGGTATCAGGATGGTGTTGGTCTCATAAAATGATTTGGGAAGGATTCCCTCTATTTGGATTGTTTGGAATAGTTTCAGAAGAAGTGGTACCAGCTCCTCTTTGTATGTCTGGTAGAATTCGGCTGTTAACCCATCTGGACCTGGGCTTTTTTTGGTTGGTAAGCTATTAATTTCTGCCTCAATTTCAGCCCTTGTTATTGGTCTCTTCAGGGTTTCAACTTCTTCCTGGTTTAGTCTTGAGAGGGTGCAAGTGTCCAGGAATTTATCCATTTCTTCCAGGTTTACTGGTTTCTGTGCGTAGGATTGTTTGTAGTAATATCTGATGGTGGTTTGTATTTCTGTAGAATCTGTGGTGATATCTCCTTTACCATTTTTTATTGCATCTATATGATTCTTCTCTTTTTTCTTTTTTATTAATCTGACTAGTGGTCTGTCTATTTTGTTGATCTTTAAAAAAAAGAGCTCCTGGATTTATTGATTTTTTGAATGGTATTTTGTGCCACTATCTCCTTCAATTCTGCTCTGATCTTAGTTATTTCTTGTCTTCTGCTAGCTTTTGTGTGTTTTTGCTCTTGCTCCTCTAGTTCTTTCAATTTTGATGATAGGGTGTCGATTTTAGATCTTTCCTGGCTTCTCATGTGGGCATTTATTGCTACAAATTTTCCTCTAGACACTGCTTTAAATGTGTCCCAGAGATTCTGGTACGTTGTGTCTTCGTTCTCATTGGTTTCAAAGAACATCTTTACTTCTGCCTTCATTTCATCCAGTCAACATTCAAGAACCAGTTGTTCAGTTTCCATGAAGTTGTGTGGTTCTGAGTTAGCTTCTTAATCCTGTGTTCTAATTTGAATGCACTGTGGTCTGAGAGACTGTTTGTTATGATTTCCATTTTTTGCATTTGCTGAGGAGTGATTTACTTCCAATTATGTGGTCAATCTCAGAGTAGATGTGATGTGGTGCTGAGAAGAATTTGTATTCTGTGGATTTGGGGTGGAGAGTTCTGTAAATGTCTATCAGGTTTGCTTGACCAGATCTGAGTTCAAGTCCTGGATATCCTTGTTAATTTTCTGTCTCGTTAATCTGTATAATATTGAGAGTGGAGTGTTAAAGTCTCTCACTATTATTGTGGGGGAGTCTAAGTCTCTTTATTGGTTGTTAAGAACTTGCTTTGTGTATCTGGGTGCTCCTGTATTGGGTGCGTATATCTTTACGATACTTAGCTCTTCTTGTTGCATTGATCCTTTTACCATTATGTAATGCCCTTCTTTTTCTCTTTTGACCTTTGTTGGTTTAAAGTCTATTTTATCAGAGACTAGGATAGCAACTCCTGCTTTTTTTTTTTTTTTCCTCTCCATTTGCTTGGTAAACCTTCCTCCATCCCTTTATTTTGAGCCTATGTGTATACTTGCATGTGAGATGGGTTTCCTGGATACAGCACACCAATGGGTTTTGACTTTTTACCCAATTTGCCAGTCTGTGTCTTTTGATTGGGGCATTTAGCCCATTTACATTTAAGATTAATATTGTTATGTGTGAATTTGATCCTGCCATTTTGATTCTAGCTGGTTGTTTTCCCATTAGTTGATGCAGTTTCTTCATTGTATCGATGCTCTTTACCATTTGGTATGTTTTTGGAGTGGCTAGTACTGGTTGTTCCTGTCTATGTTTAGTGCTTCTTTCAGGAATTCTTGTAAGGCAGACCTGGTGGTGATGAAATCTCTGAGCAACTGCTTGTTCATAAAGGATTTTATTTCTCCTTCACTTATGAAGCTTAGTTTGGCTGGATATGAAATTCTAGGTTGAAAGTTCTTTTCTTTAAGGATGTTGAATATTGGCCCCCACTCTCTTCTGGCTGTAGGGTTTCTGCTGAGAGATCCACTGTGAGTCTGATGGGCTTCCTTTTGTGGGTAACCTGACCTTTCTCTCTGGCTTCCATTAGCATTTTTTCCTTCATTTCAACACTGGTGAATCTGATGATTATGTGCCTTGGGGTTGCTCTTCTTGAGGAATAATTTTGTGGTGTTCTCTGTATTTCCTGGATTTGAATACTGGCCTGCCTTGCTAGGTTGGGGAAGTTCTCCTGGATAATATCCTGAAGAGTGTTTTCCAGCTTGCATTCATTCTCTCTGTCACATTCAGGTACACTTATCAAACGTAAATTAGGTCTTTCCATATAATCCCATATTTCTTGGATGCTTTGTTCCTTTCTTTTCACTCTTTTTTCTCTAATCTTGCCTTCTCTTTTTATTTCATTGAGTTGATCTTCTATCTCTGATATCCTTTCTTCTGCTTGGTTGATTCAGCTACTGAAACTTGTGTATGCTTCATGAAGTTCTTGGGTTGTTTTTCGGCTCCATCAATTCATTTATATTCCTCTCTAAGCTGTTTATTCTCTTTAGCATTTTGTCAAACCTTTTTTCAACGTTCTTAGTTTCTTTGCATTTAGAACACATTCTTTTAGCTCAGAGAATTTTGTTATTACCCAACTTCTGAAGCCTGTTTCTGTCAATTCATCAGACTCATTCTCCATTCAGCCTTGTTCCCTTACTGGTGAGGAGTTGTAATCCCTTGGAGGAGGAGAGGTGTTCTGGTTTTGGGTGTTTTCATCCTTTTTGCACTTGTTTCTTCCCATCTTTGTGTATTTATCTATCTGTGGTCTTTGTAGTTGGCAATTTTCAGATGGGGTCTCTGAGTGGGCACCCTTTTTCTTGATGATGAAGTTATTTCTTTCTGTTTTTTAGTTTTCTTTCTGACAGTCAGGCCCCTCTGCTGTAGGAATGCTGGAGGTCCACTCCAGACCCTGATTGCCTGGGAATCACCTGCAGTGGCTGCAGAACAGTAAGGGTTGCTGCCAGTTTCTTCTTCTATTATCTTTGTTCCAGAAGGATACCCACCAGATGTCAGCCTGAGCTCTCCTTTATTACATGTCTCTTTGGATATACAGGGGTGAGGGAGCTGCTTGAGGAGACTGTCCCTTATAAAAGCTCAAGTGCTGAGCTGTGAGCCCTGTTGTCCTATTCAGAGCTGCTGGGCAGGCACGTTTAAGTCTGCTGCAGTGGACCTCGTAACTGCCTTTTTTTCCCAGGTCCTCTGTCCTGGGAAGGTGGGGCTTTATTTATAAGTTCCTGATGTGCTGCTGCCCTTTTTCAGAGATGCCCCGCCCAGTAAGGAGGTAGTCTAGTCACAGTCTGCCAGCAGAGGTGTTGCTGAGCTGCCATGGGCTCTGCATAGCTGTTATGTGAACTTCCTTGCAGTTGTGTTTATAGAGGTATAGTTAGAACTGCCTCAGTAATGGCCATCTGCCTCAGTAATGGCAGACTGCCTTGGTAATGGTGGATTGCCTCAGTAATGGTGGACTGCCTCAGTAATGGTGGACTGCTTTGGTAATGGCGAAGCCCTTCCCCCCACAGAGCTGGACTGTCCTGGGTCCAGCTGTGCTTACTGTGAAACTCTCAATCCAGAGTGTTTCAGATTGCTGGTCTTTGTGGGGATGGGACTGGCAGAGCCAGATCACCTGGCTCCCTGTTTCTGTTCACTTTTCTTCTGTTGAAGGGGCAACTCTGTCTCCCATGCATTCCAGGTGCCAGTTAACACGGCACTCAGATTTGTGTGAGATTTTATGTGGAGACCCGCTGCGCCAGCTGAAACAGCTGTGCTGGAGACTCATGGCACTTTTCCATCCTGGAATATCTTGGTAAAAATTTGTTTGGAAATGCAGTGATCACTCACCCTCTGCATTTTCGCTGGGAACTGCAATCCAGAGCTATTCCTATTTGGCCATCTTGGGTCATCCACTCCTGCATTGGTATTCTAAGGATAATGGCCTCCAGCTCCATCTATATTCCCACAAAAGACAAGGCCTTGCTATATAGCATTCCATGGTGTATATGACCCACATTTTCTTTATCCAATCTGTCATTGATGGACATTTAGGTTGATTCCATGTCTTTGCCATTGTGAAAAATGCTGCAGTGAATATTCACATGCATGTTTCTTTATGGTAGAATGATTCGTATTCCTCTCGGTATATCCATGGTAATAGGATTGCTGGGTTGAATGGTAGTTCTGATTTTAGCTCTTTGGGGGATCACCACACTGATTTCCATAATGGTTGAACTAATTTACACTCCCATCAATGGTGTATAATTGTTCCCATTTCTCTACAGTGTCACCAGAATCTGTTATTTTTTTCCTGCCCTAATTTCCCAGTGACCTCTGTTGCCTATTGGTGTTGCAAGTGTCCTTGTGAAATCCTGGAATTGGCCCTATTGATGTAATATCTACATTCTCTCTAATGTTAGGCCCTCTACAGTTTCTGCTGGAGGTTTCTGACATGTTTTAAGACTATAGAACATCATACCCAGTAATAGTTAGGGAACTGACAGTCTGGACCTTAATATTTTAGTTATTTACTACAAGGCCTAAGACAATGGCTATTTCTTTCTGGTTATATTGAATAGCCACTTGCAAAATTAGGAAGATACACTGAGTGTCTAAGGTCCCTTGCAATGTGAGAAAAATTGTGGCTGATAAGGTTTTCAAGAGTAGTGCTTCCAGTAGGAATAATTTCAGCTTGATAAAGATTTCATTTATTTTATTTAACAAATATCCATTAAATACATATTTCATGTCAAGCATTTTTCTAAGACCTGGGGATGCAGCAATAAGAAAATGTAAATGTAAATACTATCTATGTAGCTTACATTCTGATAGAAGTAGAGAAAATGAATTATAACTCATCCACGTATATGGATCTGTGAAAATGAATATTTACATGTATATTTATTCTATCTATAAAATGAGGCAGTTTTAAATGCTGTAGAAAGAAAAAGTTTAAAGGCAGATTAATGTGGAGAGAGAAGGACTATTGTTCAGGGCAAAGATAGAAAGATAGATGTGTCTATAATTTTATTCAGTTTATCCAGTGAGAGAGAGAAAGATAAGGGGTGTGTGCGTGTGTGTGTGTGTGTGTGTGTGTGTGTGTGTGTGTGTCTCAGGAAGATGGGACAGCAAGTGCAAAGGGCCTGTGGGGTCGGAGTATGACTGCTTGCTCAAAGAAGATAAAGAGATTAAAAGGCAACTGAATTAGAGAGTGAATGAGAAATGAAGTTAAAGAGGTTGAGGTAGAAGAAATAGGTCACTAGGGCCCTGTGTGCCATTATAAGTGCTTGGCTTTGAGTGATGAGAAACTATTGGAGGCAATAAAATAAAAGAGTGACAAGTTCTGATTCACACCCTTGGAAAGATCACTGTAGTTGCTGACTTGAAAACAGTCAAGAGCTGGTCAGTGAAAAAGAAAAGATAATTAGGAGGCTATTATAATAATCCACATATAAAACTGCAGATAACTTGGACTTGGGAAGAAACCATGGAAATGGTGAGAGCCTGTTGGATTCCATTTATATTTTGAAGACAGAGCTGACAGAATTTCTATAGATTATTTATGTGCATTGTAAGGCAGAAAAGGAGTTAAACATTGCAGTAGCTGTGGCCTCAAAAGGGTAAGGAGAGAGTTGGCACTTAGTGAAATAGGGAAGAGTGCAGGAGGAGCAGAGAGGGAATTCAGGAAGTTGGTCTGGGATAAGATAAGTTTGCAATGCCCCCCAAATATCCAAGTGGATGTTACAAGTAGGCTGCTGGGTATGAGTCTGGAATTCACATAGCAGATGTGTCTCACAGATAGACTGACCCAAGAGCCATTTGAGTGGTAGCCTTCCGTTCCCTCAGGACTGTAAAGCTGATCCAAATGAAGTTATTAGCTTGCATTTCTAGAATTACGTCACCATCTGAGTAATCATCACCTCTGACTTTACTTTTAAGAAATCATACTCCAGGGGTTAGATATCAGACCTCTAATGACTGGGTAGTAGTTGGAACTTTACTATTATCAAGTATCAATCTGGTAAGATGTGATAGAATTCTTTTTTTTTAAAGTGACTAGTGGCTGAGATGCCTACTTTGAAAAAAAAAATCAATAAAGTAGAAATGTCAACCCATTTCTTAGAGAGGAACAGGAACCATTCAAATTCCTTAGTAGACAGAAAGAACTTTTAAATATCTATACTATTTAAAAAAGAGCACTTTCCCCCCCCAAAAAAGACATTCATATAAGTTAAGGCTATCAGTTTATCCCTTTGTTCACTAAAAAATATTCTTGGAAAATCTTATTTCATGGGGAATATAGTGAAATGACACTAAACTTTATGTTTGATAAATACCAAAATATTTTTCGTGTATTGTTTTCCTTATTCTTTATGCTCTTCCATTTCCTATGACAACCTTGACCTGTTCAAGCAAATCTTCGAAGTGCTAGAGAAGAGAACGAACAACTGACTCATTCTCAGCAAAGCAAGTATGCCTGAAATTGAATTTCCTAACCAATGTGATAGGTTGTACTGAGTCATCCATCTGCTCATCTGTTCCCCTCTGTTCATCACCAAGACCTTCCATATACTATTGGAAAAAGTCTCACTGGGATCAAGCATATGATCTCTAGCTGTGATTTAGAGTGTGTGTGTGTGTGTGTGTGTGTGTGTGCGTGTGTGTGTGTACATGCAGGGGTGTACAGAACCATTGGCCTTCACTAGGAACAAAACTAGGGGTAATACTTCATTAACAGAACAGTCTACCCATGAGAGAGTTGCTTGATATCATTTGAATCTGGGCTCTGATCCCATCTTTTTCTTCCTCAGAGGCATAAGGTAACCAAAATACCAGATTTGAAGTCAGATAAAACCAGGTCCAAATCCTCATCCTGCAGTCTTATTCCCGTAGTACCTTAGAAAATCATTTACGTTCTCTGAGCTTTGGGGATCTCATTTGATCAAGGGGAATAAGCAGACTCATGGCATGTGAAGTATACTTATATATAGCAAGTGAACACATGCTCACCCCTTTATTTTGGACATCAATGAAACTTGAGCAGTAGTATCTTCTGTCACTTTCTTTAAAATCATCATCCTGCTCTAGAAAATGAAGTTATCAAGCTGTTCTTTATAAAGTGAGGGCATCTAACTCATAGCTAGTTCTAAATTTAGAAACCACCTTAAAATCAGGTCAAAGCACTAACATAAAATGGTTTGTCCAGCTTTAAACAACTGGAGCTTTATGGGACTCCAAATAAAAGATGGGTGTGCTCAGGTGCTTCAACACAACTACTGAGAGTGAATGAATAATAATAATGGCTAACAAATCTTAAGCGCTTATTACATTAATCATCATCTGCTGCTGCATGACAAACAATGCCCAAATGCATAGCAATAAATACTTATTATCTCTCATAGTTTTTGAGGGTTATGAGTCCAGAAGTGGATAGCTGGGTAGTTCTAGCTCAGGGTCTCTCATGAGGTTGCAGTCAAGATGATGACAGTTTAGTCATGGGAAATCTGTGACATCTGTTTATAAACTCCTTCACATGATTTTTGGCAGGATTCAATTTCTTGCTGGTTATTTACTGAAGGCCTTAGTTCCTCACCATATGTGCCTCTCAATCCCGCAGCTATGTGTCCTAGTTACATGCAGCTGGATTCTCCCCTGAAGCTGGTGACTCAAGAGAGCAACCAGGACACAGGAAATGACTAGCACAGGAAGTGACATATTATGAAAACTTTTGTAGCCTATTCATTGGAAGTAAATCACTAATTGCAGCAGCTGTCAATGAAATGGGAATTAAGCTCCACCTCTTAAAGAGAAAAGTATAGAAGACTTTGTGGACATATTTAAAATCCACCACACCAATTAAATGCTCTGAAGCTATTCCAGGTATGTGATGTAAATTATTTCTATTCAGTTTGTACCATAATTCCATGAGGTTAGAAATTATCATAGTCCCAACTTTATAGATGAGATACACAAAGCTTAGAAAGTTTGATATTCACTCAAAGATGTAGTAGTGCTAGGGCTTTAAACCTACCAGACTGAATCTAGAGATAAAAACATTTTGAATCATAAAAAATTAATTTCCTTCAGTAAAAAATTTTAATATTTTTATTTAAAATTGATAGTTTATAACTAGACTATTTAACATGCTTTAGTAAACAGAATTTTAGATTAAGCAGAATATATCATTTTTCTGACAATGCCAAGTAATAAGTGTTTACTGTTTATGAATTAGGATCTACTGTGACAATTATATCTAAGTCTACAATATTTTTCTATATGGCTTATATTTCATTCTCAAATAATATTTATCCCAGAAGAATATTATTTAAAATATAAGAAGTGGTGAAGAAATTCAGCTATATATTCTGGTACAGAAGTTCTAAGAGATTCTAATGGCGTCTGGTGTAAAATTGTCTTAGTATCTTTTCACTCCTTTTATTTTTTTATGCTCACAGATTTATTTCCAATTATCTCATAAACGTGAGGAGAAACAGAGCCCTGTTGAGAAATAACGTACGCTGTCATTTAAGAGCTGCTTTTCTGTCAGCAATTGCTTAAGTTTAATTTACTAGGAGACAAAATTGCAGTTGTTGAGCCAGTCAAAGCAGAAGGTGGAAGAGTCAATGATCCAGATCAAGGCTTCAGTAACTGGCAAGAAGAATGTCAGAAAGATGTTAATAGGATAAATACAAGAGGTGGGAGGGGAGAGGGAGAGAAGGGAAAGGAATAAAAAAGGGAAGGGCAGAAAGAAGGGAAGGAAGGAGGACAATGAACAAATAAATGAATATATAAAATAATGGATGAAGGATGAAATGGGGGCCTGCTATGATCTGATTTGCCCCCCAAATTGATGTGATGAAATTTAATGGCCAATATGATAGTATTAAGAAGAAAGGCCTTTAGGAGATGATTAAGTCATGAATGGGAAGCCCTCATGGATGGGACTTATAAAAGCCTTAAGAGAGTGAGTTCAGCTTTTCTTTGCCATATAAGGCCACAGTGTTTTATCTTCAGAAAATGGAGCAACGAAGTGGCATGCTAGAAGCAGAGAAACTTGACTCTATCAGAAACTCAACATGCTGGCACTTTGATTATAGACTTCTCCATCTCCAGAAGTGTAAGAAATAAATTTCAGTTGTTTATATATCACCCCGCATCAGGTATTTTGTTACAGCCTGAAAGTAAAAGAAGGGAAATAATGGTGTAGGCAAAATGCTCTGTGGTGTCAGGGAGAACGAACAAGTTTAGTGCAAAAGCTTTCACTGACTCTCCATTGTCTAGAGCAAGGATGAATGAGCAAACTATTGTCTGCTGCCTGCTGTCTGTCCCCAAGGGGGCTGATTGCTGACGGGTGACAGCCAGAGCTTTCCAGTAGCCTGGGGAGTAAGT
The DNA here is from genome assembly GCF_009761245.1 of Sapajus apella. NCBI lineage: Eukaryota > Metazoa > Chordata > Mammalia > Primates > Cebidae > Sapajus > Sapajus apella. The sequence continues at coordinate 17,084,164 of NW_022436987.1, read as the reverse complement.
CATTTTGTTCCAAAGGGGGATCTTGTAGCTGCCCAATAGGTTCTTCCTGCCTATTGCACAAATAAAGATCAGAGCATTTCAGTAAAGAAAGAGTTTGGCTGATATGAGGCTGGCCACACCATGTGGGAGATGAGTTATTACTCAAATCAATCTCCCCGAAAATTTGGGGATGGAGTTGTTAAGGACAATTTGGTAGGTAGGAGGTTGGAAAGTAGGAAGTGCTGATTGGTCAGATCAGAGATGCAATCATAGGGAGCTGAAGCTGTCCTCTTCACTGAGTCAGTTCCTAGGTGGGGGTCGCAAGATAAGAAGAACCAGTTTATTGATCTGGTTGGTGCCAGCTGATCCATTGAGTGCAGGGTATGCAAAATATCACAAGCACTGATCTTGGGTTTTATAGTAGTGATGTTATCCCCAAGAATGATTCGAGGAGGTTCAGAATCTTTCAGCCTCCAGATGAATGACTCCTAAACCATAATTTTGAATCTTGTAACTATTCTGTTACTCCTACAAAGGCAGTCTAGTCCCTAGGCAGGAAGGGGTTTTGTTTTGGCAAAGGGCAATTATCATCTTTGTTTCAAAGTTAAACTTTAAACTAAGTTCCTTCCAAAGTCAGTTTGGCCCATGTGCAGGAATGAATGAAAATAGCTTGGAGGTTAGAAGCAAGATGGAGTCATTTAGGTCAGATCTCTTCCACTGCAATAATCCTCTCAGTTATAACTTTTGCAATGGCAGTTTCAATTTGAAGGCACAGTATAGAATCTTTCCCCATCCAATCATCCTTTTATGCATTAGACAGTTCCATTTATATGCTGCTGTGTCAGTAAAGGGAAATATTCTAATTCAGAGAAGATACAAGATTCAAATCTCAGTTGTTTACCTGAAAGCTGAAGATAATACATGTATTCATCAAAACTAAGATAATGAAGATTCATTGAGATAAAACAAGTAAAGTACCACAGTATCAATGTCAGCTGCAATTATTATTATCTATATTGCAGGGTTTTGAAATACATTTGTCTAGCAAATGCTCCAGAGTTAAAAATAAATATATAGTTTACAAGATATACAAACGCTGAGATTATCGCTATTAAAATTTTTAAGCATGCTCAATAAATGGCAGTTCTGAAATTTCCCTAGGATTTGAACAAATTAAAAATAATAAGGCTGAGGAGTGACAGGAGGATGCCTGAATATCTCATTTTGACAGATAAAAGTTGAGCAGGCCCACTTGATGTATGTGTCTAAGAATTAGACAGACTTATCAACCTAATCTCAGCCACACTAAACTGTGACAAGCCTCCCATCCTATCCCTCATAGGCGAAGAGCCTAGCCTTGGAGGAATAGAGCAGGAAGACTATTTCAAAATGTAAATTAAAGTAGAAGAGCTGAGTACGCCTATGCCCTGTTCACTCTTTTCAAATGTGCTAAACAGATAAGTCGCTTCTCCTCTCTCTCTAGATTGGAGTAACCCAACATGGAAGAAAAATGTCACAAAGATGTTAATAGACTAAATAGATGAAGTGGAAGGGAAGAGGAAAGGAAGAAAATAAAGAATGCAAAGGAAGAAGGTAGGGAAGGAGAACAGTGAACAAATGAATGAATGTATTAAAAGGACAGATGAAGGAGAAATGGGGGCCTGCTACAGTCTGATGTGTCCCCCAAGAGATAGACTAAGGTGAAGATCCACTGAGTTCTCTTCACATGGAAGAAAACAACTAGCATCCTGGAGATGTGTTCCCCTAAAACAGGTTTTTATAGAGAAATTCTGAATGTTACCACCCTTGGGTCAGGCCTCAACTGGCCAGAACATTGGCCAGTAGCCTGGGGAGTAAGTTATTTAGTTTCAAAGGGGGATCTTGTAACTGGAAACAGAAACACCAAAGGGAAATTCAAAAGTTCTTAAATTCTCTTGATTTAATATAGTGGGTACTCTATAACATTTTTTTTTTTAATTTTAGTATTGTACTTTCATTTTTTGCAACTTACTTTTATTGGAGAGTTCATTACCATTTTTAAAGTCTGAGGAATAACTTTATTTAAAAAATACCTAAAATATATAACCAGGGAAGTAATTGCATTAACAATGATCACAATCAGGGAGAGCCCTAAACTTGTAACGTGAATATCTGATTTTCTATCTCAGTTCTACCACTTCCTAGCTAAATATCCTTGACTAGTCATTTAAACTCTAAATCTCTGTTATCTCATCTTTAAAATGCAGAGGATACCAGGTTACTTAAGATTTTTCACCTGATGCCGAACAGATCACTAAAGGATAGATGAGAAAATACTTTAAAAGAGTTGGCATCTTCAAGAACTTCAAATGTATTTTAATGAGATAGAATTTTTTTTTTAAATCGTGTATATTGGAAACGTAGACAAAGAAAAAGTACCAGTGTTTTAACAGTATTTAACAACAAAACACAAAGAGAAAAGGAACAAGGAAAAGATTCCATTTTCTCCCACTCATACATCCATTAATTTTTCATGATAGGCTCAGCCTTGGAGATATTTTACATATAAGAGGAGTTTTTCATTATGTTGTCCAAAGACCAAGCATTTGGGAATCAACAAATAGCCAAACAATTGGATATTTTATATAAATGTAAAACCACTATATTTATCCCTTTTTTTAAAAAGTCAGACTGAATCTACCATGAGTTTCTTCTTGCAAATGCTTTTCATTCAAAAATGAAACAAAAGACATGCTGCTGCTAAGAGCTTCAAGGTCTAGAATGCTTATGTGCTCCTTATTATAATTCCTTTCTTCAAAATAGGCATTTTGTGTCCCAGAAGGACAAGCCTTGTGTTCACTCAGCTCTAGGAATTGATTAATGTCTCGGGATGTGATGTATATTTAAGTCAAACTTGTGGCCTATTAGCAATTCACAAACCATGACTTGCACAGTGCTGTGCTCAAATCTATTTTGCATTACAAAATGTTTATAAATCAGTCTCTATTCCCAGAATGTTATATAAACATGTCAACAAATCACATGTGTATTAAGGGGAAAGAGGTAGAAGGTTGTGAATTTATCATAGCTTCAGGCTGTTCTGGGACAAATTAAATACTACCCTGGCCACTGAGGTCCCTACGAGGCAGTCGGTCAGAATGAACTGCAGATAAATTGAAGTTCTCTTATTGGGGGCAAGCCAGCAGCTCATCCAAATATGAAAAATTGTATCTTCACACTAAAAAAATTAAACCATGATAAGACAAGGTTTTCATTTCTGCAAGACTGCAGTCTTATGATTTCTTTAGATAATGAAGATATTTTATGGCTGAAAAATAAAAGTCACAAGTGGGTGGATAGCAGAGATAAAGGAGGGTGAGGATATTACCTATTTCTTTTCCCAGCACCTGAGACATTTTTGTGGGAACAGCTGGGAAGGGGGCTTCAGAATAATTGAATATATACAGTCAATTACATATATTTTATATAAATATATACACACACACACATACATTTGTATACATTATCACATATTTTAAATGTAGAGGATGCCAATTTGCTAATAATACATATATATTATGTTTCTAGCAAGTGAATCATTTTTCTTTTACCTTTGGAAACTTAACAGGCAACAGAAAGTATATAGAAGAGAAGCTCCTAAGCAAAGGGCTCACAAATTTTCCCTGAACCCACCCGAGAGATAACAGCCTAGATTCTGGTCTTCAATGGGATTTAGTCTCGTACAACCCTCATTTTTCTCTATTTATCTAAAAGGATGTGATTGGACATAAAATAAAAGTGGTCTCTATGCAGTGACTGATGTGAAGATATGCTTTGATATGAACCAGCTCTCCTGAAAGGTCTTTTAGTCAATTCAAAGGTTGATCTGATATAAAACTTTAGCTTATCAAATAAGGTGTTTTCTTTTATGTTATATATTTTTTACCACAATAAAAAAGAGACTGTTTTCTCCTGGGGAAACACACATACTAACTTACAAAGGGGGAAAGGTTTTTTTTTTTTTTTTTTTTTTAATTGGATCATAGAATTGCAGACATTCACAGCTGGAAGGGCTGCAAACTCATCCATTGCAGTTTTCCAGAATGTAACTCTACAAGCTAGTTATGACTTTTATAATAATGAAGAGTTCTGTAGTTGTAGTAGTCATTAATCCTGCTCATCACTATCAAATTTTTCTGTCTTCTAGGCACTTCCTATCTTTCTCCCTCTTAGCAGATCACGGTCATGTGATTAGTTCTGACCAATGAGTTGTGTTTTAAAATTTTATTCATCATATTTGAGCGATAACATTTAAAGACTGATTTGAGATTCTCCTAAACTTCTTTTGTTACTAGCAAAATGACCTACAAGTTTCATGATGGCATCTACTCCACCAGCTGGTATCCCCAAGTAGCTATGAAAAATAGAGCTCTTCTCTATGGTAGTTAAACCATGTTAGACATGTAATGGGTAGGGGGAGACTTCCTTATTTTAAGCTGATGAGATTTTCATGTATTTTTTATTTCAGCATAGACTAGTCTATCCTGACTTATACAATGGTCAGTTAAGTTTGAAGACTACAGATTTACACAGGTTTCTTTACTACGTAAATCTACAAGACTTCAAAATGCTAATAGGAAATGTAAGTCATCAAGAGAGGATTACATTAGGAAACATTTCTCACACCTAATTGACTATGAGAGTTTTTGCTTTGTTTTATTTTAATATTTGTGTATTGTGCAGAACACATGTTAGGATATCGAAGATCACAATGTTCCACAGAGCAATTAGGGAAATCACTTTTGGTCCAATCTCAGCACTTTATAAAATAGTTGAACAAAGCTCTAAAGAATGACGATCTTCTCTGAGGCCATCCTCAGTGAGGTAGTCAGTGAGTGGCAGACATGGGAGCTCATGCCTCTGGGTCATGCCCTGGACCTAATAAAATAGAGTAGCTTTACAGGTGTAACAGATGTTTGATAATAATCAAAACTTTTTTCTTTTTTTTGACAGAGTTTTGTTCTTGTAGCCCAGGCTGGAGTGCAATGGCACAGTCTTGGCTCACTGCAACCTCCCACTCCCAGGTTCAAGTGATTCCCTTGCCTCAACCTTCCAAGTAGCTGGGATTACAGGCATGCACCACCACAACCGGCTAATTTTTTGTATTTAGTAGAGACGGGGTTTCACCATGTTGAACAGGCTGGTCTTTAACTCCTGACCTCAGGTATTCCACCAGCCTTGGCCTCTCAAAGTGTTGGGATTACAGGCATGTGCCACTGTGGCCAGCCAATGATCAAACTTTTTACGGAAGTCTTTAAAGAATCACACCAGTGAAAACATTCATACCATCTTACCATTCAAATTAAAATCAACTCAAAGTTATATTTTGCCCACAGAGAATTAATACAAAGAAATACCCATAAGAAAACCTGAAAAATTTTCCAACTAAGACAAAAGCCAGAGATCACAGGGTTAACATACTTTTGGAGCTAAGGCATAAAAGTCTCTCACCTGGATCTTCTGAACCAGTGCTCTATAGCTTTCTGCACCAGATCAGTTCCCTGCTAAAAACCTGGTAATAAAAACCTCCTTTTTTGGGGAGAAATATTTGGCAAAAAAAGAGATTTCAGCCAGAAACAAGGGGAAAAATTTCTGATTCACTGAATTTGTTGTTAAGCCACTGAAGACACCTCTTTGCTTTGAAATAACTTATTTTGACTGATGCTAGAGGCGCTGGTAGAATTTCCTTTCCTTCATAAAATCACTGTAGTTGCAATAATACCTCTGAAGTTATGGGAGTAAAGATCTGCTGAAACATCATTTGGATTTAATCACAATACCAGAGGAAAAGAATAAAAGCTGTTTTTTTTTTTTTTTTTAAACAACAACAACAAACTGCTGGATATTGCCAGAAATTAATTGATCAAGACAAGCTCCTAGAAATCTTTTTTTTTTCTTTTCCCAAAAAAGTACCTTTAGTGACACCTCCAAACTTGGTCTCTGAGCTTCAATGAAGCACAAATTACTGTGTGGCATTTTATTTCACAAATCAGAGAAGGTCCTAAATAGCAAGCTGTGCCTTTTTAAAAATGTTGCCCCAAATGCAGGGTTTGTTTTTTTCAGTTTCTTTGAAATTTATCATATTACATTGGGTTCCTTACCCAAGTGAAATGGCATTTTTAGTTAAAAAGTCATAAGGTATAATTAAAACATAAATAATTTTAAAAGATTTTGATTTAAGCATCAAAATTGTTGTGTGAAAATTTTGCATCCTGTCCCAGGAAGTATATTGGTAGACATATTTGGGAAGAATTAATTCCAAGTACTGCCTAGAGGGGTCCAGACATAATGGCCAGTACCCCAAGTACTCTAAATACTGCCTTGAGATTTCCAGATAAACTTTTTTAGAGAGCCTCAACCAAAAGCCTGCTGCTGTATGGCCTCATGGAGAAGAGAGAGCCCTACCACTTCTAGTCAGCTGCAGAAGCGAGGAGCAGCTCAGCTCATCAAAGCTCTCTCTTTGCCTCAGCAAACACAAATAACTGCAGTATCTAGCCAGAGAGGTCCTTCCCACAAAACAGGAGGTGAAATTAGGATAAACAGGACTTGAGAAAATAATTGATTTTACAGTGTGTGGCTGCTGTAATAAACAGCTTCCTTGGAGGACCTGATATACAGAGGGAGGCAGCAGCTAGAATTCAGAGAGCAGCAGCAGACATGAACCTGGCCTACAAACCCTCTTTCTGGTATAATTTATTCACATATCTACCACCCCTCCCCTCTCCTCAATAGGATACACACATTTGACAAAGGGGCTACCTGTCAAATAGCAGCAATTATGCAATGACTAAGCATCAGTGTCTGCCTTCCACATTAAAATGTGATTTAAAAATAAAATCTAACTGGAGGCCCCTTTCTTGCTCCTGAATTATGTCTAAATCTTGCAAAGAGGTTCTCATTGTGCCATCTTTTCTTCCTTGTGACCCAGTTCTTTCATTTTTCTCTTTGTCCCTGATTTGATAAATGTATTCCCAGGAAAATATCCTAGATTTAAAAACTATTCTTTCCAGATCTATGGCTTCTAAAGAGATAATTAGTCCACTATAATATGAAATAATGAATTTCTAATGGTGAGCTTTTTAGATTCACTGCCACTGATTGATAGGGAGAGCAGGTAGACCTACTTGCTAACCAAGCCATGAACATTAAGTATTCACCAGTTTGATTCAGTCTCTCACTCACTCATTTATTTAACAAACATATTATAACTCCAGTATGTCAATCACTGCACTCATTATTGATACAGAGATTCTTAAAAAGACACAGATCCTCAAGGATCTAGAAATATAAATACCATTTGACCCAGCAATTCCATTACTGGGTATATACCCAAAGGATTATAAATCATTCTATTACAAAGATACATGCATGCGTATGTTTATTGTGGCACTGTTCACAATAGCAAAGATGTGGAACCAACCCAAATGCCCATCAATGATAGACTGCATAAAGAAAATGTGGCACATATATACCATGGAATACTATGCAGGCATAAAAAGGGATGCATTTATATCCTTTTCAGGGACATGGATAAAACTGGATATCATCGTTCTCAGCAAACTGACACAAAACAGAAAACCAAACACTGCATGTTCGTACTCATAAATGGGTGTTGAACAATGAGAACACATGGACACAGAGAGGGGAACTTTTCTTCCACTGTTGGGAAGAACATCACACACCAGGGCCTGTTGGGGGAGATGGGGGAGCTAGGGGAGGGATAGCAGGGGGTGGGGCGATAGGGGAGGGATAGCATTAGGAGAAATACATAATGTAGATGACGGGGTGATGGATGCAGCAAACCATCATGGCACGTGCATACTTATGTAACAAACCTGCACATTCTACACATATACCCCAGAAATTAAAGTGTGATAATAAAAAGAGACATAGATCCTGATTTAAAGAACTTTAGAGTGAAAAACATGGATATCTAGACAAATATCTATAACACAAGGCAAAAACAAATAAGACATATGATAGCGGTAGCAGCAACATACTACGGAAGACAGAGTGAACAAATAATTCTGATTAGGATGATGCAGTCCTGATTAGAGCCTTGAAGTGGGAGCAGCAGCTTCATACATGGAGTAGGAGGATAGTGCAGATGCATAGAACTGAGAAAGCAGCAAAGCGAGAAACAAGAGGCCTAAACATACTCTGGTCGAAGCACAAAAGGTCAGATCATGGGAGGCACTTTGTGCTGTGCCAAGTACTTTGGGAAAGTTTATTAGTAACTGTAATAGTTTCTCATACGTGCTGTAACAAATTACTACAAACTCGTTGACTACAAGAAACAGGAATTTTTCTTCCACTGTTCGGAACACCATAATTCCAAAAGCAAGGTGTTGGTAGGGCATTATCTCTAAAGGTTATAGAAAAGCATTCTTTCTTTCCTCTTTCTAGCTGTCAATTCTTGGCATTCCTTGGCTTGTAGTTGAATTGCTCAAATTCCTGCCTTCCTCTCCACATGGCTGTCTTCCTTCTGTGTCTGTCTCTGTATCTCTGTTTTCTCTTAACAGGACACCGGTCATTGGATTAGGGCTAACTTTATTTCAGTATGGATTCATCTTAACTAATTACATCTGTGAAGACCCAATTTCCAAATAAGATCATATTCTGAGTTCTGAGGTTCTAAGCGGACATAAGTTTTAGGGAGACACTAATTAACCCAGTACAGTAATCAATGTCCTTTACCATATTTGAGGCCAGTGGTGGAATAACCTAACTGTTACAACTTCAAGCAGGCAACTTTTGTGTCTAATATTTCTAATAAAATGTCCTTAGTAAATACAAGTATACTGGCTACTTCAGAAGTAGCATAGACTGAATAGTCAATAAAACATGGAAGGATGAAGCTGAAGAGGGAGGGGTCAATGATAACGAAGGTTTCAGGTGGAAGTGATAGGATGATGACAATGATGATGATGATGGAACCTAACATTTGTTGAGAGTTTCCTCCATGCGAGGCATTTTCCCAATTGCTAGAATTTTCCAATTCCAACTTTATTCATGCTCATAACAACTCCAGTAAGAAAGATTTTATCATTTTTTAGGTGGTAAAGTGTTTATCATTTTTTAAGTGATAAAACTGAGGCACAGAGAAGTTACAGAGTCTGTCCAAGGTCACATAATAATCAATGTGAGTGCTGGAAATTGAAGCCAGGTGATCTAATTCCAGATACTGTGACATTAACCATTACAGTAGAACTGCCTCTCTAAGAAACATGGTGATGTTACATTTAACTAAGATAACCCAGGAGACATCCTATTAGGGCAGAAGATTAAAAAGTGGGGAAAATACATGAGTTGGAAAAAGATTCAAAGAAATGTGCTTCCTAGCACTTACTTCAAAATCACAATTACATTTGATGCTTTAGGATAAGCATTATCTCCCTAACAAAAATGTAACTTGGGTAAAAGATCCAAACGTACAGAATGAACACTGCGCTATAGCACAGCAATGTAACGCATCAGGACATTTTAACATATTATCAAAAGCAAAATAAAATGATAGAAAACATTTTTCTGAGTTTCCCGTTGGACTTTCCTTTCAAATCTTTATCTCCACATTAGTCTATGGCATAGATTCTATGCTTTGCTCCTCCGCAACTTGCATAGGTGGCAGTGGAGACCATGCCCACTGGGATGAAGTATTACAGTATCACCTTCCACCGAGTTTTATTTTCTTCTTAGTTAGTTGTCCTACAGAGTAACCTTGTCATCAGAAAGGGTTTTGTATGTTGCATCTCTCTTTCTTTATAAAGTCTCCTTTAAGCATAGATCACCTCTATTTGGCACACACTCTTCTTTCATCGCAACAGGACTGTTTCAAAAGTTGCCTATTCTCACTAATTTTACTCTTTAAATTTACTCTTCTATCCACAGTAATCTGCCTTCCACTCCCTTAGTAAATGCAATTGCCCTGCCTAGATTACCAATGATACTTTCAAGGGTGGTTTCTGATATTAGTGTAGTATTTGACATTATTTCCAAAAACTTTAGTGGTTTTTGGAAGCCCCTTCTGCCTTCTCTTTTACCTCTGTAGTTTCTTATGTCCCAGTTTCCATTTTGAGCTCTTATTTCTCTGCCCATCCTTTAAATCAGTGGTTTTAACACAGGATATTATGGTGTCCTAAGAAAGGGATGCCATGGGAATAAAGATTTTGATAGGTGACCTTAAAGATGAATCCCACTGATCTCTACTTCATAGTTTTCATGTCCTGGAGTAATTCCCCTCCTCCTGGGGAACTGGACTTACTGACTCTGATATGGTTTGGGTCTGTGTCTCCACCCAAATCTCATCTTAAATTATACTCCCATAATTCCCACATGTTGTGGGAGACATCCGGTGGGAGATAATTTGAATCATGGGGGCAGTTTTCCCTATACTGTTCTTGTGGTAGTGAACAAGTCTCATAAGATCAGATGGTTTTATCAGGGGCTTCCACTTTTGCATCTTTCGCATTTTCTCTTGCCACCACCATATAAGAAGTGCCTTTCACCTCCCGCCATGATTCTGAGGTCTCTCCAGCCATGTAGAACTGTAAATACAGTTAAATTTCTTTTTTCTTCCCAGTCTCAGGTATGTTTTTTATCAGCAGTGTGAAAATGGACTAATAGAGACTCCCTTCTAATGATTTGAATGCTGCAGATGTGATATGATGTCACTTCTGAGATTAGCCTATAAAAGGACTGTGGCTCTGTCTCTTGGATTGCTTACTCTGAAGAAGCCAGCTGTCATGCTGAAGGCCCATGTGACAAGGGACAGAGGCCTGCCGAAATCCATGTGAGTGAGCCTGAAAGAGGGTCCTCTGGAAATAAATCCTTCAGCTGAGACCACAGTCATAGTTGACAATTGGACTGCAATCTAAAAAAAGACCTTGAGATAGAGGCACTCAGGTAAGCCTAACCCAGATTCCTGACCTATGGAAGCTGCAAAGTAATACATATTTGTTGTTTCAAGCTGCTAAATATTGGGTTGATTTGTTATGCAGCAATAGACAATAATATAGGATCCTACATATTAGGCTTCATAATCCAGGTCATCTTTAATATCTTCCTTTCATTCCCCACTGTTCTTCCAATAGCCATTTTAAATTCCCTAAAATTCACTGTCTTAATACACCTCGGATTTATATCCTTTATTTCTACTATCACTCTGTTAGTTCAGGCCACCATGATTTCTGCCTTGATTATTTTAACACACCCGTAAATAATCTACCCACATCTATACAACACAGAGGTGAAGAGCTAAGGTTCTCATTTCAGATTGCCAAGTTTGAATTCGACCTCTGCTACTTACTATCTAGGTAATATTAGACAAATCATTTAACCTCTCTTCTTAGTTATATCATCTATAAAACAGGAATATTAATATAATAGTACTTACCTCATGGAGTGATTCTAGCATATTAGCTTTTGCTTGCAACATGCTTAGAACATTGCCTGGTATATTGAAAGCTCTCTATAAATGCAATAGTTATTGAAAGGCAGTCTACATAGTGGTAAGAATGTGAACAGACAGACTGTTGGATTTGAGTTGTTATTCTGCCATTTGTTATCTGAGTTAACCTGGAAAAATTGCTTTACCGCTCTGTGTCTCCATTTATCTGTAATATAGACATAATAATAGTACTCAAGAATAAAATTTTTGTGAGTATTACATGAGTTAGTGCCTAAAATGCAGGCTGAAAAAAAACTGGCAGCAAATATTACCAAGTGTTTTCAATTATTACTATTATTGACCATTCTGCTGCTTTTTGATTTATTCATTACTTTGCAAAAGTGATCTGGAAGACCAGATCTGATCATGGTCTTCCCCTAAAACGTCTTTGATGGTCCACCCATTACCCCTTACTTGACCTAACAGAACATTCATAATCTAGCAAAGCTCTCAAACTTCACGTGTTTCCACTCTTTCCCACTAAACACTAAACTCAAATCAGACTAAGCTGCTTGATCTTCCTCAAATGAGCCATGTTCTCATCTATTTCCCTATCAGTGCAAATGCTCTCTTCTAGAATAAAAACACTTTCTACTCTACTGCACTGGCTAACTCCCACTCATCCTTTCAAAATGCCATTAATAGTATTATATTTCACAGGAACCTTCTCTAACCATCACTGACATTCTGTGCAATACACACATACACACACACTAACACACACACAAGTAGGTGGATCCTCCCATAAGCACCTGTAATTCTCAGTGCACACCTCAATATCTAATATCTAAGAGACTGTAACTATGCACACTTCCATTTCTCTCCGCTAGACATGAATACAGAGTCCCTATCCAAGGCATTGAACAAGAACATCAGGAACACTGCAGGCAGTCAATAAATATTTAATCAACAAATAAATGAGGTCTCTAATCTACCATTTCCTTTTTTCTTTGAGAAACCATATGAACTTCTTGTATATTGTTCCTACAGTTGACTTTTGTGGCACTACTTTGATATGGGGTGGCAAAAACTAAGAGTTCTTACTAAAGATCAAATAGAAGCATGATTTCTAGACAACTAAGAACGCTGAGAGACTCCAGAGACTTTGTACCCATGTGTTCAACCCAACTGAGGGAAATGAAGTCATAAGAATCTCTTTAAGCCTGCATGTTCCATAGCTTCGAGCAGGTACATACCTGGCCAGAATCTCTTATTTTGATTCCCCATTCCCACAATAGACTATAAGAATTTGTATGAAGTTGAAAGTTTTTGAGTACTTCAAACCAAATCCTCAGACCAAAAAACTCCAATATGGAAGGTTTTGTATCTCAACTTTCAACAACTCTCTAAGTAGCCAGGTGGCCTTGTATTGGTACTCTATTAGCCAGGCAGTGTACTGATTTCCAAACTGGGGGAGGGTCAAGGTCTGAATCACTTCAAAAGTACCAAGAAAAATAAGTAAAGAGACCAAAGAGTTTCTTGTCTTTTTAGATTTAATCAAGGAACTGCTAAGTCCCTGGTTCTTAAGAATTTATAACAATAAGGAAGTTATGCTTTTTTCCCTCCCGATACCACTTGCTCTTTTTATATATCCCGAAAAAGGAAGATAACTGATGAGAAATGACATGCACTGCTGATAGAAATGAGGAAAACTGTTGAGGTCTTAACAACAACAACAAAAAAAATGAGCAGTGTCAGTGTTACTAATAAGATCTCCCACTGAATTCCCTCATTTCATAAATGTTCTATCTATGTGAGATGAGCAAAGATTTTTTTTTTCAAATAGAACCTATGTTCTATAACTAGGATAGAAAAGTGAAGGGAAAACATACCTATAAAACTGACTTAAAAATAAAGAAAAAGCTCTTCCTAAATTTATAATACAGAGAAATTGAATCTTTTTTTAGAATGTATTTTCATTACTAGAGTAAGTAGATCAGGGTAAGAGTGAAAGACTGTTTGCATTTCTTGCAGTATATACATCATGAGGTCTCTGGCATTTCCTTTGACACAAATAATTTTCCCGGAGATGTTGGCTTGAAGTTTCTATGCTACTGCAGAAATGGAAAATAGAAGTAATAAACAAGTAATTGGAATGTTTTATGTAAGAAAATACAACTCATAAAAAGTAATGGCAAATAGCAGACTAAAGTGTTGACCAGACTAAGAAAAGATATTTCAATTTAAGTTAAAAACTAAGAAATGTGTCCAATAAAGTATATACAGAGCCACACAGTGTAATTCAACTCACTCTGTACCATAAAACTACTCTAGAATATAGAGGGAAAGGAATTAATGCTTTTCAAAAAAATGTTTTGCTGTCTTATCTTCAAATCTGTGATATTTCCTTGTTAGATAATCTCCCTGTAGAAGACACTGATTTTATTAGCTCTCAAATGATATATTAATGAAAGCCAGTCTTGCCTGAATAGGATATTCTCAAGACATTTATTCAGCAAGAGGATGATATCACAGATGATAGAAAGAACAGTAGAGGAATAGACAAGGGTAGCGAACAAAGATATGTGACAGGAAAGGATATATACATGGCCACAAGGCACATGAAGAAGCTGTTCATCAGGGAAAGGCAACTTAATAAACAGTGTCATGCCACTATTCACCAACAAGAATAGCAAAATTTTGAAGGGCTGACCATAATAAGTGTTGGTGTGAATATGGAGCAATTAGTACTCTCATATATGGTGATAAGAATATTAAATTGTACATTTTGAACAAAAGTTCTGTTACTTATAATATTAAATATATATTTTATGACTCTTCACACCAAGATAATTACCCAAGATAAATAAAACATATATTCACAAGCCAGGCATGGTGGCTCATGCCTGTAATTCCAGCACTTTGGGAGGCTGATGAGGGCGAATCACCTGAGGTCAGGAGTTCAAGTCCAGCCTGACCAACATGGCGAAACCCTGTCTCTACTAAAACTACAAAAATTAGCCAGACGTGGTGGTAGATGCCTGTAATCCCAGCTGCTGAGGAGGCTGAGGCAGGAGAATCGCTTGAACCCAGAGGTGGAGGTTGCAGTGAGCCAAAATTGCACCATTGCACTCCAGCCTGGGCGACAAGAGCAAGACTCCATCATATATATATATATATATATATATATATATATATATA
>NW_022436987.1:16903511-17069459 GCF_009761245.1 Sapajus apella | reverse complement strand
ATATATATATATATATATATATATATATATATATATGTTCACAAAATGCCTTACTAAAAATTGCTTATAGCAGCTTCATTTATAATCAGCCAAACCTAGACAGAGCCAGAATCAATAGGGCATTTTAGGAAATTGGCTCACATGATTGTGGGGCTGGCAAGGCCAAAATCTGTACGGCAGACCAGCAGGCTGGAAACCCAGGCAGGAGTTCATGCTGCAATCATAATGCAAAATTTCTTCTTCAGCAAACCTCAGGTTTTACTCCTCAGGACTTCAAGTGATTGGATGAGGCCCAGTGACGTTTTTCAGAATTATATCTTTTACTTAGAGTCAGTTGATTGTAGATGATAAACACATACACAAAATACCTTTACGGCGACATCCATATTGTTGTTTGAGTAAATAACTGGGTACCATAGCCTAGCCAAGTTGACACAGACAACTAACTATATGGGGACCTTGCATAAGATACTATACTGTCTGATGTATTTAAAATTATAGAATAAAGAAAACTAACCTAGAGAAGCATAAAATTAGAAGAAATTTTGCCTCTTCGGGTTGAGCGTGGAGTGATGGGAAAAGAACATGAGAGAACTTTCTGTGGTGATGGGAAGTTTCTATGTGTTGACAAGAGTTTGAGTTACACAGGTATGTGCATGTGTTAAAAGTCAGTGAATATACACCTGAGATTTGTTCATTTTATGTTTGTAAATTTTATAACAAAAGAAAAAATGTATAAACAACATTCAAATCTATTTAATAATGTATGTGATGAAATATTTAGGGAAAAGAGTGCTGATATAAAATGAGATTGATTGATGTAACAATTGAAGAGATAGCTAGGTATGTAATAAAGTAAGTTTAGTAGAATGTTTATGGCAGAGTATAGATGAGGAGTACATAAAGGTTCACTTTAAAGTGTTTTTGGTTTTGCTGCCTGTCTAAAATTATCACAACAAAATATTGGGAAAACAAACCAATCTCTCAAAATAAGTTATACATATATTTTCTTCTTCAACCGACTGGAAAGCAGTGTTTTACAAGTGGTGAACACCATCTAATTTGAAGTTAGGAGGCCAGGTTTCAAATCCCAGCCCTGCAATTATGCTGGTTTAGACCTAGTTTAATCATTCATAAAATGTGAATAGCAAATGGGATTTGTGCATGTGGGTGCACGTGTGTGCGCAAAGTATTTAGTGTGGTATATCATAAGCGATTAATGTGTTTTGTGGCATGGTTAGCATTATATTGCCTGAAATGGCTTTTCTCCATACTCTTCCGGTGACCAAAATGGCCTACTGATCTCTTCTTCTTGACTAACCTTTAGACAGGCTCCTTCCTGAGTTTAGGTCCCTGACTTCTGTTTACTTAAAGGGTTTGCTTTAGAAAGCTTGTAACTGTAAATCTTTCCTTCGGCTTTTAGAAATGTAAATCTTCTCCCAGTCTCTTGCCAGCTTTACAACCCAGGAATGTCTTTCTTTAGAATCTGAGAGCCACATATTTGAAATGCAATCATCAAGGAAGATAGCACTCTTATCTCCCCTATCTCACAGTCTGTCTTGGGAGAGCAGGCGCCTAGCTTTGGGTAGGCAGCTTGTTCCATGCAGTGCAAGGATGTCCTGTCATACAGATATGAAAAGTTTGTATTTTCCTTTGGACAAAGGCAATTAGCAAATATAGGCTGCCTATGACTTATCTCTAATTTCCCACATTACTTTTCCACTAGCTCATCCCAGCACTTAGAACCCCTCCCTCCTTTCGTTTCAGTAGAGTTGAGGTCAGACTGAGTCCTCTCCTCTTTTGCCTGTTTAAATAGCCTGAATCAAGTCATCTGTGCCTGTTTAACTTTGTCCAATGCAAGTTTTTCTTTGACGTAGGGTAATTGTTACTTATCCTTTTGAGGGTCCGGTTATATGACCCTCAAAAGGATAAGGGAGCTTTAGCATCCTCCATTGTAAGGAAGCTTTAGCATCCTCCACGTTACCTTTCTCACAAAGATTGGATTGTCTTCTTACCTCTCACAACATGTAGTACATGCTTCAAATAAAATACACTTGTTTTTATTTATCTGCTTCATCTCCCACACTGGGAATTCCTTGATATGCAAGTACTTCTTGCATCTCCGTATCGCAGCTTCAAGAACAACCATTATTCCATAATAAACATCAATTAATGGTGGCTGAATGAACACATAATCAAATGAACATAGACATCAGGTCCAGTTCTTGCCATCACATGACGCTGAGCAAAGGATGACCGGCAGGCTAGCAACTGATTACTTAATGTCTTACGGATCTGAGGCAATCACGAAGAACACATTATCTGATCAATGTAAAACACAAACAATCAGTACTGGGCAAGTGGGAAAAGAATATTCCTCCTTCTCTTGGAAAGCATCTCACTGTACGCTGTCTACTTGTGTCTGGCATTTTTGGATCTCAAACATCTCCCTATCCACTAAGCTGCAATTTTAGTTTAACAAATTTATACATATATGTGTTAAACCATTTTTGTTTTCTTTTAGATAAAGGAATAACATTAATTCTTAGCTCAATTGCTTAAGCTATAAGTGTGCTGAGCTGAATGTTAGAGTGTCGTGAGTTACATGTCTGCCTTGACAGTGTTTTTCTGAAAAGGAACACAATAACCTCAGTCCTCATGCCTCAAGGCTTGTGCATATCAGGAAAAGACAGATTTAAAAGCTGGTAGAACACATGGATAGTTTCACCACATACACAAGCAACACAGGCTACATTTATTGGGTGCTAGCTAGCAGGGAAGTATTTAGCTAAGCACTTTACAAGCATTATTTTATTTAAACAACAATTCTGTAATTCAAGTATTGTAATTACTTTTACTGACCAAGCTCATCTTGAAATCTTCCTTTGCTTCCTTTGTCCTGCTGACATGACCTTCTTTCTATTCTTGAATTTCCCGTCTCTGAGCTTTTGTATTAGCTCTTTCCTCTATCAGAATTGGTTTTACCTGCAAGTCTTCATTCGGCTGGGTTTCCTCTCATCCTTCATGTCTCAGCTTACATCTCATCTTCTTAGAGAAGCTTTTCCTGACTACCCAAGCTAAAGTTGCTGCCTACCCTTTCCAAGTCAACTAATAGTCCTTTCCCTTGAATTATTTTGTTAAATCAGTGGTGCTCAAAGTGTACTCTACAGCCATGCAGGAATTACAGGCTCTTTTAGGGCATACATGAGGACAATCATATTCTCATAATAATGCTCTCATAAAACACATAGACCTTATCTTCCTTTTTGCTGTATTTATATTTGTACTAATGGTGTAAATGCAGTAAGAAAATAATAAGACCCTTGGTGCCCTGGCATGAATCAAGGCATCGGCCCCAAGCTGTATTAGTGTCATTTATGTTTCACTGCCACGCAGTTCTAGATACAAAACAAAAATAATAAGGAAAAACAAAAAGTGTCACTTAATATCCTTGACAAAATAGTAAAATATATTACTTTTATTGAACCTCCACCCTTAAATCTTTTCAATATTCTATGTGATGAAATGGGAAGTAAACCTAAAGCACTTTTACTGTACACCAAAGACAATGATTATCTCAAAGGAAAACACTCGTGTGATTGAGTTGAGAACTGATTTAATCATTTTTCATGCAGCAGCATTTTATTCAAAGAACAACTGAAAAACTTGAGTATTTGGCAGACATTTTCTAAAAAATAAACAAAGTGAGTCTGTCATTTCAAGAAAAACAACTGACAGTATTTGTTGCCAGTGATAAAATTTGAGTTTTCCAACAAAAATTAGAATTTTGGAAAATCTGTATATGCCATCATGAGCTTGAAAGCTTCCCAGTGCTTAAGACTTATTTGATGAGAACACTGCTCATATTAACAAATGCTTTCTGATATTTTAAAATGAAATATGTCAAAATTTGGAATATGTGCATAATTCAGTAAATTAATACTTTCCAAATGGCCAATACTTGATGGTACAAAATCATAAATGGATAAAAGATGCCAGGTGCGGTGAGCCTGTAATCCCAGCTACTCAGGAGGCTGAGGCAGGAGAATTGCCTGAACCCAGGAGGCGGAGGTTGCGGCGAGCCGAGATCGCGCCATTGAACTCCAGCCTGGGTAACAAGAGTGTAACTCCGTCTTAAAAAACAAAAAAATGGATAAAATATTTATTTAGAGTGCAAGGCAGACTATTGGCTTTTAATGTAACAAAGTATGAAAAGTTCATTGATATGATTTTAGATTTTACATTGTAATTAACATTAAGGAAACAACCACTTGTCAAGTTTTGATGTAGTATTAAAGAACAGCCACAATTACCTAAAAATGCTGTTATAGCAGTCTTCCCTTTTCCAACTTCTTATCTGTGTAAGGCTGGCTTTTTTTTTTTTTTTTTTTTTTTAACGTTTAGGTTTTAGACCCAGGGTCTTGCTCTGTTGCCCAAGCTGGAGTGCAGTGGTGCAATTATGGCTCAGTGGAGACTCAAATTCCTGGGTTCAAGCCATACTCCCATCTCAACCTCGCGAGTAGCTGGAACTACAGGCAGAATGCCACCATGCCCGACTTTTTTTTTTTTTTTTTGAATTTTGTATCAACAGAGTTTCACTATGTTGATCAGGCTGATCTGGAATTCCTAGACTCAAGTGATCTTCTGGCTTTGGCCTCCCAAAGTGCTAGGATTATAGGCATGAGCCACCATGCCTGGCCTGGATATTTTTATGTTCTTCATCTACAACAATATCACAACAGATTAAATGCAGAAACAGATGTAAGAATCCAGCTGTTTTCTGTTAGGCATATATTAAAGAGATTTGCAAAAATGTGGAACAACGACACTCTTCCTACTAATTTTCTTTTAATTTGTAAACTACAGTCGTTTTCAGTTAGAAATGTTTTTATCTTAATGTGTCATGGGATAATTCTTGTTATTTTTAGATAAATTAATAATGCAAAATTTTTCTCTGTTTTAGTTTTTAATATGATAAATATCAATAAAAATGCTTTATTACCAAATCATTTCAAGTGTTGCAAGGCAGCAACCAGAGCAAATGTGACTCAAATCATCGCTAAAGAATATGTTAATGGGAGTGTTCACACGAAACATAGCTGAGTAGTTGTTGAATATAACAAAAAAGGGCACTGTGCCTCCTACACTTTGCCCTAACATTGCTCAGGGCAGTACCTGTCTCATACCAATTCCAGTGCCCAGGGAAACACTGATGATCAGTGTTGGCTTTAAACACTAAGTGGCTACTTATGGTGGTAAGCTCCCCAGCTTCTAGCATATAGCAGATGATCAATAAATAATCATTGAATGACTAATTTTCCACAATGTCAGTATATTTCAACCATTCACCCTGAGTATGGCTTCTCTAATCTGGAAACAATATGTTTGTACTGAAGACCAAACAAATCCTGCTGTCTGTAGCAGAGAAGCTTAAATTCATAAATCCTGGAGGTTTATGTACTTCTGTTTGTAAAGATAATAATATTTTACCTTTAGAGAGATGTTATATCCAGATCACTGTTGTCAGATGAAAATATTGACTTAGCCTACAGCCCTACTAAAAATATAAAATGGTAACGTCTAGAGAAAACAAACACATTATCATTTGGAAGGAGGGCCATGGTTAAGAGAGCAATAAGGAAGCCAGATACTTAACCCAAATTGAGTTAATAATGAAAAGTTTTAAAGTATCTTAATTGCTGCTGTCTGAATGTGTTCCCCCAAAATTAATGCATTCAAACCTGTTCACCAATGTGATAGTGTTAGGGGGTAGGACCTTGGGAAGTGATTAGGTCATGAGGAAAAAACCTTCATGATGGGATTAATGACCTTATGAAAAAGGCCTCAGATGAGGGTTGGGGTGAAACGGTAGCATTTAGCAGATGCTAAGAGACTGCACCACTGCATTCCAGCCCGAGTGACAGAGCAAGATTCTCTCTCTCTCTCTCTCACACACACACACACACATACACGCAAAAGAGGCCTCCAAATGCTGTCTTGCACCTTCCACCATGTGAAGAACACAGCAAAGAGTTGCCATCTATGAGCCAGGAAAGGAGCCTTCACTAGATACAGAATCTGCTGGTGCTTTGATCCTGGACTTCCCAGACTCCAAAACTGTGAGAAATAGATATTTGTTTATAAGCTGCCCCATTTATGGTATTTTCTTATAATAGCCTGAATGGACTAAGCACAAATTATTGTATTTTCTATTTTTCCCCACCCTTGATATTACTCTTTTATTTCTGTATTTCAATCTATATATTATCCAGACATTAGACAAACTATGGGCTTAACAATTTTTGTTGAATTAACTTAATACACTGGTTCTCACGTTATGGTTTGAGTATCCCTGAAGGTAGTGATGTGCTGGGGCTGTTTCTATCATCTCTTAAGAATCCACTGTCAAATTTTATTTTTTATTTACTATTATTTTTTAATATTTTATTTTATTTTAAGTTCTGGGATATATGTGCAGGATGTGCATGTCTGTTACATAGGTAAATGTGCGCCATGGTGGTTTACTGCACCTATCAACCCATCACCTAGATATTAAGCTCAACATGCATTATTATCCTGATGCTCTCCCTCCCCGCATTCCCCTGCCAGGCACCAGTGTGTGTTGTTCCCCTCCCTGTGTCCAATAGTTCTCATTGTTCAGCTTCCATTTATGAATGACAACATACGCTGTTTGGTCTTCTGTTCCTGTGTTAGTTTGCTGAGGATAATGGCTTCCAGCTCCATTCATGTCCCTGCAAAGGACATGATCTTATTGCTCTTTATGGCTGCGTAGTATTCCATAGTATACATGCACCACATTTTCTTTATCCAGTCTATCATTGGTGGGCATTTAGGTTGATTCCATGTCTTTGCTATTGTGAATTGTGCTACAATGAACGTACATGTGCATGTATCTTTATAATAGAATAATTTATATTATAATATCCATAGTCTACAAGGAACTTAATTTACAAGAAAAAAACAAACACATCAAAAAGTGGGCAAAGGACATGAACAGACACTTCTCAAATGAAGACATTTATATGGACAACAAACATGAAAAACTCTCAACCCCCCCGCTTTTTTTTTTTTTTTTTGAGAAGGAGTTTGGCTCTTGTTACCCAGGCTGAAGTGCAATGGGTAACTTGGCTCACTGCAACCTCTGCCTCCTGGGTTCAAGCAATTCTCCTGCCTCAGCCTCCTGAGTAGCTGGGACTACAGGTGCACGCCACCATGCCTAGCTAATTGTTGTATTTTTCGTAGAGATGGGGTTTCACCATGTTGACCAGGATGGTCTCAATCTCTTGACCTCATGATCCACCTGCCTCGGCCTCCCAAAGTGCTGATATTATAGGTGTGAGCCACTGCAACCTCACTGATTATCACAGAAATGCAAATCAAAGCCACAGTGAGATACCATTTCACACCAGTCAAAATGGCAATTATTGAAAAGTCAGAAACAATAGACGCTGGCAAGGCTGTGATGAAAGAGCAATGCTTTTACACTGTTGGTGGGAATGTTTTAGTTCAACAATTGTGGAAACAGTGTGGCAATTCCTAAAGGATCTAGAACCAGAAATACCACTTCACTTAGCAATCCCATTGTCAAATTTTTAAGAATTTTGTGAGCCAGTCTTTAAACATAATCATTATAAAAGTATAAAAATCATATTATAAAAACTTTCAATTAAACAAATTATACTAACATAAAGATCATAAATATTCACAACCCACCGTTTCCTAATCATTTGACTACATTTTACTACAATCTTGTTAAGCTCTTGAGATTATTTCTAGCTGTTGTATTTGAATGGCACAAATACTTTATAATAATGTGCTACTGCCTGTCTTTTCCCAACTTTGCATTATCAGCCATGTTGGGAGTATTTACACCAGAGACATTGGCAGTGCTACAAAGTGGGCTTTCTCTCCTTCACAGATGAACTGGTTGTTAAAACACTCTCCGTAAGTGGAGCAGCACACCACTTACTAAGAGTTCTCAAGACCCTTTCCTGTACCAGGTCCTCTCTTTTTGTTTGAGTGGCTAGATTTCTTCATGTATGTTATCAAAACAACACATTGAAACAGATTGAATGCAGAAGCAGAGATGAGACTCCAAGAATAAGTTCCACATTAATTTTCAAAAATTGGAAATTTATATATCTCTTCTCATTAATCTTCTTTTTCATAAAAATGTGTTATATGTTTTATTGCTGTTTTTAAATTAATTAATAAGTATTTTTATTCCTAGTTTCCCATTTTAGTATGATAACTATAAATACAACTCACAAAATCAAAAGCTCTTGGGGTCCTCAGTAATTGAAAGTGTGAGGAACACTGAGATCAAAAGTTTGAGAACTATTCATTTTTCAATACAGTCAATTCCATATCTCACTTTCTTGACAGTGTAGTTAAACTAGAAATGCAGGTCTGGATTCCTATGGCTTTGTGACTTTGGTAAATTAATCCTTTACCTCTTCAAATCTTTATTTCTCCATCTGCGAAAAGGCAATGTTGGAAAATATTTTGCCTCAATGAACCATTTTTTAGTTCTTAGCTTCTGTAACTGTGAGAATTATAAATGAGCTTTGGTCCTAGCTCGAGGGCGGTAAAATTATTTGTGTGTTGTCATTCTTTTCACAGATCCAAACCCCATCATCACTGTCTTTAACAATCTATTCTGCCTAAGCTCCTCCCCCCACGCAAAAGGTTTTTCACTGAATTACACCACTGTACAGTAATTACAGGAGTTACTATTTCCAGTTGTCAAAAACTCAGACCAGTTCTGCACTAAACTGTATGCCATGTAGCACATAGAAAACACAGTGCAGACCAAGAAAATGCCACAGTTTAGTGTCACCCCATCCATCAGGTGGAAAATGAAATGCCTAAAGCAGGCACTGTGACCGAATGTAATAAAGCATACTATTACTCAGGCCCTGCCTTGCGTCCCCCACTGCAGCACAGTGAAATAGACAGACATGTGCTGCCTGTGCATTTTCTCTTTTCTGTGAAAACACCACGGATTAGTATCTGCTTGGCGTCCTTAATGAATGTGTGAATATGTCTTAATTCCAGGCTAGTGCGCGTCTGCTTTGCCTCCGAAATCACTGCGGCAGAATACAAATAATGTACGAAATAAAAAGCCTTTGCCAAGTGCGCCAAGACAGCAGCCTTCGCTTACGAATCACACCTGCGTCTCTTTCTCCCAACGCACCCGCGGTAGGATCACGGTGTGAGATCGCACCCCAGCCTGCCGGGAATTTAATTTCCACTTTCCCTCCCAACAAACGACCACGAACACCAACCCTTCCGGGCGCGAAGCTGCACGGAAGGTGGGGAAGGCCAAGGGACCGCGCGGCGAGCCCGCACTGTGGGGCGCGCCCGCCTCCCGCCGCAGACCCTGGATGATCTGAGTTCCACTGAGGCCTGAGCCGGGAAGAAGCCGAGCAATGAGATGCCGTAAAATGGCTGCCAGGAGGGGGTTGCTCTGTGCCAAGGACAGCATGTCTTCCCCGCGGGATCCAGTGTGCTCCCAGCCCGCCGCCAGGCAGCGGCTGAGACGCCTCAAATTTGGGGCGCATCCCAAGGCCAAGGCGAGGCGACCTCCACAGCTTCACTTAGCTCGCAGAAGGTCACCTTCGCCCCCACCCCCATGCGGCACGTGCGGCGAGGCATCGCCATGGCAACCTCCCTTTCCTCCCCTCTCTTGTTATTGAACAGCTGAGACACCCAGCGTCCCTGAACTTGTTACTGCACAAGTTAATGCGGTCCTCTGAGGGCTTGGTTTCCTAACTATTGTTCTTTGGGCAACTGACTGCTTCCTGAAACAAAAAGCAAAACCAAACCCTACGCGTGTGTCTCAGGCGTTCTCCTGGCCCTAAATTGCCTGCGAATCTGGTCATTCTCTTCCTAGCAAGCGCAACAGAATAAACTGGAAGGAAGCAAGGATTCAAGTCCAACCCTGATTTACTGACACTAACGTTGGATCCATTTTGATGTTTTAAGCCTTCAGTTTCTCTAGTTACAAACCATTAATAGTTATATGACTACTATCTCTCTCATATATGGTTGGTGAGTGAGTAAATTGGTGCAGTCTTCCTGGAGGCAACTTTTTCAAGAAACAGAGGTTTGAACATAATATAGCTACAAAGAGTCTCATAGCAGCAAATGTTTATGAGTTGTTTTTAAATCAAGCTAAATGTAAGGAAACAGTTGATTAAAGAGATTGGTACAATGAGATACTGCATATCTTTTAAAAATGAGATGAGAGAATGCATTATTTCTTGACAGGCTTTTAAAATTATTTATGGCTAAATGAAAAAAAATACTAACTAGTGATTACTCCAATCCTATTTTTATTTTATTTGAAGGTATGCAATGAGGAATGTGTTCACAGTGGTTATCTCTGGGTGATGCAATTACAGGTGACGTTTCCCTTTTCCTTATTCTTTCTTTGGCGATGATAAGAACTATTTTATGCAAGAATAAAAATACAAAAACATGTTTGTTTTGTTTTATTGTTTCAACTGGTCTGATGTGTTTTATAAACAAATAAACGGCTTGTTACTTATAGATTATACATAAAAATGTTTTCCTCAAAGGAAAGTAGGAAGATTAAAATGGAAGAGCTCTGCATCATTTGGATCATTTATTGTTGCTTTTGTTTGTTTTTTTTTGTTGTTGTTGTTGTTTTTCCACTCAGATATCTAACTATTTGCATTTGGTTTGGGAAAAATTATTTTTAAGTATTTATGTTCTACTAAAGAAAACAAAAATGATTTTCCATTGAACATATAATATTAGGAAATACTCAAAATCACCTTAGTGTCATAAACCTTCACTAAGGGTGAAGGCTTTCATTTTGTTCTTGTTCTCTGGCTATAGAATTTCAATTCAAAGAGCAGTTGTTTTTTGTTGTTTTAAAATGGAAATTCAGGAGTGCTGAGAAGCCTGGCTGCAGAGTCAGTTTGTGCTCAAAGTGGAATCCTTCAAAACCGCCCTCTCTGAGGTCTCTGCACCCAGGCCCCTAGAACAGCAGGGAGTAGCTTGTCATCTCATCTACACAGAACTGCGTGATCCTTCAGGGAAACCACTCTCTTCCCGCTGTGGGTGAGAGTGAACCTAGCTGTTGTCAAGTAGCCTGTAAGAAGCCCAGCAGTATCACACTCAAGGCACCTCATCTCTGAGGAGGGCTCAGGGAGAACCCAGGCCTGACCAACAGTTGCAATTAAATCAGGTCCTTTTAAAGTGTGAGAAATGCTCACTGTAAATTATTCTGAAAGAAAAAAGGATCATAGACCTGGGCAAAAGCTCAGCTACACAAATTCAGTTTTTATACTATTTTATAATAGTAAAATTTTAGAGTCCACATAAATGTCCAAGAGTTAAAAAAAATCTGTGTTATAGCTAGATAATAAAACTATATGCAGCCATTAAAATTGAACATATAGGAGAATATGCAATCATGTGGGAAAGTGCTCACAGTGCAGTGTTAAGTGAAAAGAAAGGCATGTTAAAAATAGAATGCACATCATGACCCAATTTTTATAAAATATTTTGTAATGCACACAGATTTAATATATTACATACATTACTCGAAATTTAAGCTCCAAAACTGTGGATTGCCAGTTATATTTTTTCTTTTTCTTTTGCATTCTTTAATAAGTCCATTAATAATAAGGTATGGATGGCTAAGTGATTATTAATAGGGCATTAATGAGAGAAAGTATATTTTATTAGTGCCTAGGAAATGGGACTACACACTCTGATGACTTTTCAGGAATGCATTTTGCAGACACTTCAAAACATTTCCAAAGCATACATTTTATAAGCTTAGTAATTAGAGGGTGCTACATTGCCTGAGTCTCATTACCCTCTTCACATATCCATTCATCTGGACTAAAGGGTTTGTGCCTTGTGTTTCTTTCCAACCTAAGTTTTAGAGCACATATAATGCAATTTTCCTGAGGACATCTGTTTACAACATTGAAAAGATTAAATCAAGCTAAGGGTGCCCAGGCACCTAGTAAGCGCATTCTATGTATTCTCAGAGTACACGTATGCTCTGGATTCAGATCTGATTTTCCATAAACCCCTCATTTATAATTGGAGAAGCAGTTGCCCACATGACTCTATAATGGAAAATCCACAAGGGCTACCCCCTCAGGGTGGAAGACCAAGCTTTGCAGCACAGCCCAGCAGGCCCTTTATTTCCTGATTCCTGCTAACCTCTTCATGCTTCAACCCTGCCTTTCCCACCTCCTGTGCTCAGCCACAATGAGACTATCACAGCAAATGCAAATGGAATCTTCCTATGTTCTGGACATTTTTATGGTTAGCCCAACAAATCTATGGGGTAAGTATTACTCTAATATTATTTCTCCCATTTTACGTATGAGACACTGAGGCACAGACAGATTAAGCAATCTCATCATCCACAGTTCCTATCGTCTACAATTAATAAGTACTGTATTAGGATGTGAACACAGGAAGCCTGGTTCTTGCTCTTAACTGCTGTATCTCCACCCAGATAGTATGTAGATTCTCAAATGAATTATTAGCTTCAATGACTTTCTGCATTAATCCTTCTGTGTAGGCTCCTTCTGTGTGGAAGTTCTTTCTACTTAGCCAAACTCTGACTCTTCTTTCAAAACACACATGTAATATATTTCCTTTGGAAAGTCTTCCTCAGTGCTCCCACATATGCCTCAGTTATGGTTCTTATCACCTTGCTGTAAAGGATGATTTACCCCCTGCCTTCACCATCTATCTTCAAAGACAAGTTTCAAATTTCTATTAATTTGTATACCTCCAGTGCCTAGCACAGTGTCTGGTGCAGAGGAGGTACTTAATCACGATGCACGTATGAATGATTATAAAGAGCACCATGGAGTTCTGCTTGCCCAAAACTATGGTCTTTAATGTCTCACTGTAATAGCCACTGTAACATCACTGGAGTGGTGGGTGTTATGCAAACAAACACTGGACGGGTAGCCAGGAAAACAGTGTAGGGCCACCTGCTAAATAACAGTCTTTTCCTTACTGGGCTCTAGTTAAATGTGGGCATATCCTTAGGAAGGGGAGGGAGAGTGTTAAGAAGACCTATTAAGATATTATCAGGCATTATTTTTGACAATTTATCAGGGTCCCAAAAATGTGGGACAGAGGACGACTAAATCCGATATATCAGGCTCAGGGCTTCGCCAAGAAAACACACCTGTTAATGAGGCACTGTAGTCTACAACCAACATAACAAACCAGAGATGTCTACCTGGGACCTTTGACACTTCCCCTGTCTTACAAGTTTCATCAAGACAGTCTTAAAATTCATTGCCTATTCATGTCAGTGTTCTTAAATAGCAAATGATTACTGTTGCTCATTTTAGTCAGGGCACTAGTATGACAGATGGAAGCGGTGGAAGACAACTGATATTTATGCATTAAAAGGAATACTTAATGAATATTCCACATAAAAGCATGTTTCTGCTTTCATTATTCTTACTATTTGCATCATTTTCTTGTTCTGCCTGCATTTTTTTCTTTTTGCCAAGTAGCCTTCTTTTTATTATTATTATTATACTTAAAGTTTTGGGATACATGTGCAGAATGTGCAGATTTGTTACATAGGTATACATGTGCTATGGTGGTTTGCTGCATCCATCAACCCATCATCTACATTAGGTATTTCTCCTAATGCTATCCCTCCCTTTCCCTCCACCCTGACAGGCCATGGTATGTGATATTCCACTCCCTGTGCTCATATGTTCTCATGGTTCAACTCCCACTTATGAGTGAGAACACATGGTGTTTTGTTTTCTGTTCCTATGTTAGTTTACTGAGAATGATGGTTTCCAGCTTCATCTGTGTCCCTGCAAAGGACATGAACTCATTCTTTTTTATGGCTGCATAGTATTCCATGATGTATATGTGCCACATTTTCTTTATTCAGTCTATCATTGATAGATGGCTGGGTTGGTTCCAAGTCTTTGCTATTGTGAATAGTGCTGCAATAAATAATACGTGTGCATGTGTCTTTATAATCCTCTGGTTATATACCCAGTAATGGGATTGCTGGGTCAATTTCCCCTATTTAATAAATGGTGTTGGAAAAACTGGCTAGCCATATGCAGAATACTGAAAGTGGACACCTTTCTTTATGCCTTATACAAAAATTAACTCAAGATGGATTAAAGACTTAAAAGTAAGACCTGAAACCATAAAAACCCTAGAAGAAAACCTAGGCAATGCCATTCAGGACATAGGCATGGGCAAGGACTTCATGACTAAAACACCAAAAGCAATTGCAACAAAAGCCATAATTGACAAGTTGGATCTAATTAAAGTAAAGAGCTTCTGTGCAGCAAAAGAAACTATCATCAGAGTGAACATGCAACTTACAGAATGGGAGAACATTTTGCAATCTATCCATCTAAAAAAGAGATAATATCCAGAATCTACAAAGAACTTGAACAAATTTATAAGAAAAAAACAAACAACCCCATCAAAAAGTGGGCAAAGAATATGAACAGACAATTCACAAAAGAAGACATTTATGCAGCCAACAAACATGAAAAAAAGTTAATGGTTATTGGTCATTAAAGAAGTTCAAATCAAAACCACAATGAGATACCATCTTATGCCAGTTAGAATGGTGATCATTAAAAAGTCAGGAAGCAACAGATGCTGGAGGGGATATGAAGAAATAGGAATGCTTTTGTACTGCTGGTGGGAGTGTAAATTAGTTCAACCATTGTGGAAGACAGTGTGGTGATTCCTCAAGTATCTAGAACCAGAAGTGCCTGTATTTTTATTAAGCTATCTCAAATGTCTTTTGGAATAAATCTGGTAATAAATGATTGTATAATATAAAAATAAACCTCCTGTTGGTTCACTTTGAGGTACTGGTTTAAACTTTGCTTTGAGTGTTTAGGTTTATTTGTGATCACATTTCTGAAGGAATCTAAGATATCTTCACAGATGTCAAAATAAATGCTTTGAAAGAAAGTGTCAAAATTCCAGGAGTCTCATGTCCACTTATTTGGAAGAAAACAAAATGACTTTTACCCAAACATATTTCCTGCATTTTAATTATAGAAATTGAAATATGGCTATTTGAAGGCTAATTTGACCATTGTTGAGAATTGTATTTTGCGCTGCAGTGCTATTGCATATTTAAGAGTTCTTTTTTGAAGTTTTGCAAAGTTCTCATAGATATCTAGTGACTCCTTGTGGAGTTTCCCTGCACACATAATAATTCACTAAAAAGATTAAGGAATCATGGAATCTCAGAGTTGAAGAGACCATGGAAATACTTAATGCCAACTTCCACCCAGTTGAATAACTATTTTGCAATAACCACGAAAGATGATCAAAAATAACAGATGACAAGAAGGTGCCTGTTGGATTGCTGCCTCCTTTCTGCTCTTCTCATGGTGACAAAGAATTACAAATAGTGTAGCAGTTTTCCTGAGACTTTGCCTCAGAGATAAGCATTACAACAGGGCTTAAAATGAAAGTAAAAGGGAAGACAATTTCACATTGCCAAAAATCTATGATTCCTATTGTGATTCTATGGAGAATTAGACCTTCTTGGAAGAGCTGGTTTCACTTAGAATCCAAGAAATTCATGTTCCAAGTAGAAAGAGATGTTCCTAACCCCCACAAGCATCCCAAGAAACAATATCCCTTTTACTCTGAAATTGCATCATTACTTTCTGTTTTTCTGCCTCTCATTAATATCCAATAATGTTAGTAGTAGATATCCGTCATTTGGGTCTCTCAGTATCTAATCTCTTGCCCTAATAGTACCCTAATCACCTTTTATGGAAGAAGTTTCTCCTATGTTGTGTGTCGTCTACATGTTATAGTAAAACTGATTGCCCACTTTACACACCTACAATTTCAGTATATCCCAGCACTTTGGGAGGCCAAGGCGGGTGGATCACAAGGTCAAGAGATCGAGACCATCCTGGTCAACATGGTGAAACCCCGTCTCTACTAAAAATACAAAAATTAGCTGGGCATGGTGGTGTGCGCCTGTAGTCCCAGCTACTAGGGAGGCTGAGGCAGGAGAATTGCTTGAACCCAGGAGGCGGAGGTTGTGGTGAGTCGAGATTGAACCATTGCACTCCAGCCTGAGTAACAAGAGCGAAACCCTGTCTCAAACAAAACAAACAAAACAAAACAAAACAACAACAACAAAAAAAAAACTTCAGTATAGTCACAGGGTTATTAAAGCCAACAAGACAGTTTCCCAGGACACTGAATCTTAGGGAAGAAGTAAAAACCATAAAAAGCCATTTAAAGCAGTCATTGCAGCAGTGTTGCCCAATCAGACTCTCACATTTGAGGCCATCTCTTCACTTTACAGAGCCACCTTGGATCTTGCCTGATTTCAAGGCTGGTTCTTTGGGCTTTCCATCGTTTCTTGGCATTCCTAAATCCTTCCAACATACTCTCCTTTAACAGAAAGTTAACTGTATTCTAAAATTGATCATAGCATGGTTGCACAGCTCTGTGAATATACTAAAAACCATGGAATTGTGTACTTTAAACAGATAAATTATTTGATACAGGAGTTATATCCCAATAAAATTCTCTCTCTCTCACAATCAGCCAGAGTAGGCTTCCACTGTTTAAAATATAGTAAGATCTAATTGATATTTGCCTCCTGTCAAAATGCAAATATCTAAGCTGTAAAGGATTTCATATCTCATGTCTTTTTAACAGTGGGTTTACCAGGAAAATGTATCAGGGCACTAGTTTTGATGTGTGTTGAGCAAATGTAGCAAATACAGTGTCATTCCAAGAGATGGGGCAACAAGGAGGCACCATATGGGAGGTGATTTTAGATGTTTAGACTAGCATGAGGACATTGAATGGTTGGGATATTGGAGAGACTGGTGTGGAAATACGTCATGGTACTCCAAAAGGAAAGGTATACTTTTTGGTCACTAGTCCCAAATCCAAATTAATCTTAAGTCATAAATTTAGTGGCAACTATATTTCCCCGCTGCAAATCATTTTGTATTTACTCTATTATATCTAATAAAAAAGTGTAGGGTTTGAAAATAAAGGATACACATGTGAAAATGCGTAACTAATAATTAAAAGACATTGCAAACCCTGAGGTAAAAGCTTTCTGTGTTTTATTGTATTTACAACTTACAAAACCTATGTACTTCAACTTAGAATAGTGGTTTTCTCAAGTGACCAAGGTAAAGGAGATTAAATTCAAACTTGCATACATCTGATCCCAAAGGTCATTTTTTTTCTTAATGCCTCCCATTATTCTTGCTCTTTCAAGGTTCTAAAATAAAACTTTTCCATCATAACTGAGGGCAAGAAGAACTAAATAATGACATATATAAATCCCTACTAATGAAATTTTAATTTTTCAATTAAATCAATAGGATGATAAATGTTTCTTACTTTTTGTCTCATATATGCATACCAAAAAATACACATTTTCTGAGAATATGAGAATCATTTAGTTTGTCCCTAGCTTACTTCTTAGCCTCACCTTTTTTTACCTCCACCCTATATACTCCATACACCCTGAGTTATTTATATGGAGTTTGCATTTACTTTTTTCTCTGCTCAAAATACCCATCATCAGATACCCCCAGTTTTGTTTAATCATTTCAAGAGAAATGCATTCAGATTAATCTTATTTTAACTAGACTCTCACAGTGAGTGACCCCAACACTGTCTACCCTTTTATAGACTTTTAACATATTCTCTACCCACTTCCAACATGGAACTTTTTAGTCTGTACTGTATTGGTGGCTTGCCTTTGTCTGTCACTAAAAGGCAAATTACTTAAACCTACAAGCTGCATCTACTTGTCTTCAAACTTCAGCTTCTATCTGGTTGGTGGCTGGGACATACTAAACACCTAATAAATGTCTGTTAATGAATTGAATAATTAATGATTTGGAAAACAAAACTTTTTTTTCCACAAAGTCTAATAAACTCAGTTTGGTTTATGATAGGGTGTTTTAGTTAAACAAATAATCTCTCTAAAATATTATCTATACCATAAATGTTATCATATCATAAACATATGAAAATCTTACTAAACATAACTTCATTTCTCCTTAATTAGATAATTCTGAATGGTTTGATGGTTGGAAACATCATAGGCCCTCACTGATTGTTATCAGTAGGGATGTTTCAACATCATTTAATAAAAAGGACTTAGAGGGTGTCAAATTTCAGGAAACTTATATAGTGGTATCATGCCAGTTATTCCAAAAGTTGACCAAACAATATTTGTAAACCTAGAAAAAAAAAAGTTTATTTTGGGAGAGCCTGTAGAGTTTCATTGATTTCCTAGTATCTTTATCTTCTGATATTGTCATCCTGTTACACTGAACTTAAGTATGTCACCGATATTAAGGTTGTTCAAGGTAAAAGCTTATTCTTGGAGACTACGCCAAGGACCTCCTGTCTATGTATTTCCAATTTACTTGTTCTGTCTTTATTTTCCAAGCCCCAACTCAGGGTTTGATATCCTGACTTGATACCACATTTTTCCTCCCTCATATTTTATAACATTTTATTCTGTCCTTGGCACTTAAGACTTCAGTGATCAGTAAAGGTTTTGGTTTTAGTTCCTCCTTAACTTTTGGCTTTCCATATTGCCTTTACTGGGAATTCTATTCCAGAGTCTACTGGACTTTCCCTTTGCCTGGATCATTGTTCAACTTATTCCAGGGACAATAAGAGGGTAGAGGAATTAGAAAGGCAAAGCTCTGACAAGATTTCTATCCCTCTTGGCCAACACAGATGTGCAATAGGAATGCAGTGACTCTAAACCAACTTTGAATAACAAGCAATTAACAGTGAACTTCGCATGGAAAAGCTGTGCTCTCAGCAATTACAGAATTCTAATCATTTGAATATTTGTGTTTTTGCACAAGCATGACAGTTACCTTTAGTTTCTTCAAATCCTCTGTAAAATTTGTGAGAATAAAGCGATTTCTTGAAAAAGTAGTTATCTAGATTTTCATTTGTGAATAATTATAATGAAATTTAAAAGGCTTTTAAAAGCTAATTGATGGTTCTTTTTCTGTTTTATTTGGGGGAATACCAGAAAGTCGTGATGGAATTTTTAGTGCTTTTGTATGTGTGTAATGACATGAAATTTTTATATATTGGATTATGTCATATAAAGTAGACACATTTTAGCAGAAATTACGACTGTTATATGTCTGCCATAAAATCACAGCCATGGGTGCCAGGGTGTTGAGGGTTTAGGGAGTCAAGCAGTCAAAGCAAGCATGAATTTCCATTTCTCAGTTTTCCCATATGCTTGTTCCTCAATCATTTCTTTCCTTTTTGTTTTTTAAGAGAGGCTGTAGAAAGTATCAAATATCAAGAAATATATATGGAAGAAATTTTAAGATTGAGCCATTACTACCTTCAAAAAACCATTTCTTACTTTTGGAAGCAGAATGCTGCAGCCTGATTTAAAAAGATCACAATATCCACACGAGCATAGTTTCAGAATCATGGTGCTCACATCCCATAGCTAACCTCTCAAACAAATACTATCATTTTTTCCTTAACATGAGCTGCAAGTTAAAAGTAGATGGTTTTACTCAGGTAGGAA
The DNA here is from genome assembly GCF_009761245.1 of Sapajus apella. Classification (NCBI taxonomy): domain Eukaryota; kingdom Metazoa; phylum Chordata; class Mammalia; order Primates; family Cebidae; genus Sapajus; species Sapajus apella. The sequence continues at coordinate 17,049,841 of NW_022436987.1, read as the reverse complement.
TTGAGATGCTAATATTTCCAAAGAGAATGAACATGGAGTTTAGTGCAATACAGAATATATACATTTCTCATTCTTAATAGTCTTTTAAATGTTGACATAGAGCATTCACACTATAGTCATTCATGGAATTGATGCCTAATTTGAAACATATTTTCTATTACAGAGATGATTGTATATGGAAAGGAAATAATTTCCTTAGTCCCACTGTGTATATCAAAAGAGAAATCTGGAGCCATTATATAGTTTATGCTTAAGATTTTGATTAAAAGATACCATGAATATCCTATGAGAGCTCAGTCCAAGGTAGAGGATTTGAACTGAGCATATTGAAAAAAGATTGGGTGCCCAAATACCAGTTTTAAGTAGCTTTTCTTACTGAATTGTATATTAAACAATCCACATGAATGTAAAAACCAGCCACTTCCTGAATAATGGCCACATCTGTTTTCAAGTCAAACTTAAATCCCCTATCTCTAAATTTGGTGAATGATTCAATTTTAGAGCTGGAGCGGAATTTAGTCCAATTCCCTCATATTACAGATGAGGAAATTGAGGCACAGGGAAATTCCTTTTTAATAACCCATAATAATCCTTCCAATCTTATCCTGAGTCACTCCATGGGGAAGTCTTTTCTGCTTCCTGTCACCACCAAAAATATGAGTCTCCTCTAACACATACTCACAAATTCGTCCACATTTTTGCTTCATCGTACTTAATGTAACTTCTGATTATGCAAGCAAAAGTCATGATTTTTGGCTTAGCATCTGTTGCTACAAATAAATGCTCCATTAGCTCCATAAGCTGGGTCCTCCCTGCCTAGCACATGTCAGGCACATAGAAGGTAACCAAAAAATACTTAATGTTTAAGCAACATGCAATGACACAAACACATATTATTTCATTTATTAAATGAACAGTTAGACTAGATTATCTTTAAAGTGTATTTCAACTCAAAAGGAATGTATGAATGTTTGGTGAGTCTGATATTCTTTGCACTATGCCACAAATGTTAGAAAAGACACATTTTGTGGCTACCATAGTTTCTCCATTTTCTACTTATGGCTTAATCATGTCCCATTCAAATAGTGGAAAGTACATTGGGAGGGGAGACTTAGTCTAGTTATGTGTGGAGAGTTTGCCTTAGTCTCAGTCACTAGGGAGACTTCACACTCCAGAGACCTTAGGTAAGCCAGTGTCTTATCTGTGCAAATTACAAGTCAGATATACAAAGCACTCAAAGAGGGGTGCAAGAAGTCTTGTCTGATAGTGTTGAAGGAACAAATGTAATTGACATTTTGATAGGAATACATGTGTTCCCAGGAAGAACCACTTTGAAGCAAGCTACTGAATAGAGATTGAACTGAGATGCAAATAAACACCACTTTCATCTTTGACCTCTGGAGAAGCTTGATTTATCAAGATCACAGGAAAACAGAATGATGTGACTCCTGGTGTTAGCATAGACATTGCAGTAGGATCATGGAAGGATAAGAATGTGCTTGTTTTAATACATTTTGCCTTCTCCCTCTGTAGGCAAGCCTGTAGATTGCCCATGCATAACAAAGAAATGTTTATTGAATATTAGAATTCTTCCTGATACCTCCCACACTGTAAATTTTTCATGAAAGATGAACACCTTCTGAATTAAGAGATAGGCAGGAGTGAGAGTAAGGTAGAAATGGCACTGGATTCTTTGAACATGGAAAACAGCAAGAAAGATTAAAGTAAGGATATGTGACTAAATGCTGCCTTATGTCATAGACGGTCTAGATTAGAATGAATATATTTGTTACGATCTTTAAGATAAATCCAGCCTTCATTTTAGTAACAATCAAAGAATATTAATTATCAAGGTATAATGTTGAATATCTTATTTCTGTCCTAAGAAAAATAATTATAGAGCAATTATAGTATTAATCACTCATTCTTCAGACATTAAACTTTATAATCATGTGTTAGGACCTCAGCTTGTGGACCAGGACAAAAATACAAGAAACACATCAGGCTCTATTTGTTCTTGACTGATGTGCCATCAGGCCCATCTCATTAGACTTAACTATGCTAGCCATTGTGTGAGATCCGTGTATCAGCTGTTTACTAGTGATGGTGTGATTACATTTTATTTATTAATTAATTCATTCTTGCATAACTTAAGTCACTAATTTTCTTAAAAGCTTATTTTGGAGAACGTTTCTAATTACTGGTGACCTTTCTAGAAACTGGGGCTACAACAAGGTAAAGAAAAGTAGAACAACTAGTTAGGACTTTGCATAGTACTCAACTTTGCTTTGTTGAGCACTTAGTGTGGTGGCTAGCTTCATATCAAATGGTCAAAGCTCTGGTCCCCAGTTGTTTGGTCAAAAATTAGTCTGAATGTTGTTGTGAAGGTATTTTGTAGATGTGATTAAATACATATGATCTGTTGACTTTAAATAAATGAAATTTATGTGAATAGGCCATATCCACTCAGTTGAATGCCTTCAGAACAAAAACTGAGGTTTACTGGAAAAGAAGAAATTCTGCTTCAAGATTATAATACGGAGGTTTTACCAGATTTTCTAGCCTGCCAACCTGACCTACAAATTTCACACTCAAGACTACAACATCTCATATACCTGTTGATCATCTTTAAGTCTTCTTTGAAAAAAGTGGGTTATTATTTGATTTTGTTATTGTGTTGTGTGAGTACCTTACATATTTTGGATATTAACCATTTACTAGGTATATGATTTGTGTTTTCATGTATGTTTTAGCCTAAGATTAGTTAAGTATATCTACTTGGGTTTATTTCTGGGCTCTCTATTCTGTTACAATGGTCTACATGTCTGTTTTTATACATATCTATAAGCTGTATTTTCATTTTGTTATTTTGTTTGCTTTACAGAAACTTTTTAGTTTGATGAAGTTCCACTTTATTTTTGCTTTTGTTGGTGTGATATCAAAAATACTGCTGAGGCCAATGTGAAGGAATTTTTCCCTTATGTTTTCTTATAGGAGTTTTATGATTGAAGGCCTTAACATTTATGTCTTCAATTCATTTTGGGTCAATTTTGTGTATGGTGTAAGAAAAGGATCAAATTTTGGTCTCTGGCATGTGGATATCCACTTCTCCCAACATCATTTATTGAAGAATTCTATACTCATTTTATATTCTTGATGTTTTGGCCTAAGATTAATTATGTGTATCTACTTGGGTTTATTTCTGGGCTCTCTATTCTGTTACAATGGTCTATATGTCTGTTTTTATACCAGTACTATATTGTTAGATTACTATAGCTTTATATCAAAATTTTAAATCAGTAGTTCCTGGTTTAAATCAGGGAATATAGGGATTATAGGGATTATAGGCATTGGGATTATAGGCATGAGCCATTGTGGCCAGCCCTGCAATAAGCCCTAAATAAATCTTGATATTTTGACATACATTTTTTAGAATTTTAGAATAAAATGTTAACATGAGATTTAAAAATTGTTCTTTTTACTCAAGAACTGCTTTGACTATTCAGAGTCTTTTGTGATTCTGCGAGATGAAAAGGCACTCAACATCTCTAATCAGAGAAATGCAAATCAAAACTGTAGTAAAATATCACCTTAAATTTTTTATGATGGCCCTAAAAAAAAAAAAAAAAGAGATAACAAGTGTTGGCAAAGGAATGAGAAAAAGGGAACTCTTGCAAATTGTTGGTGGAACTCTAAGTTGAAACATCCATTATGAAATGCACAATTGAGGTTCCCCAAAAAATTAAAAATAGAGCAACCATATGACCCATCAATGCCTCTTCTGGATATATACCCTAAGAAAATTAAATCAACACTTCTTAGAGATAGTTGCATTTCCATGTTCATTACAGTATTATTCAGAATAGCCAAGACAAGGAAATATGTATCTATTGATGGGTGACTGGAGAAAGAAATCATAAGTTAGATAGATGATAGATAGATAGATAGATAGATAGATAGATAGATAGATAGACAACAAATATTACTCAACCTTAAAAAAGGAGATCCTGCCATTTTCAAAAACCTTGGTGAACCTGGAGGGGGATATTATGCTATGTGAAATAAGCCAAAGAAAAATATTGTTGAATATCTAGAAACAGAGAGTAGAGTAGAGAATATCTAGAAACCTTTGGTTACCAGGGGTTGGAGGGGGAAATGGGACAATGTTGGTTAAAGGGTACAGAGTTGCAGTTATGTAGGCTAAATGAATCTAGAGGACTAATATAGTAATATGGTACAACATGATGAGTATAGTTTGCTAAGAGATTAGATTTCAGGTGCTCTTACTATATAAATATACCCCTCTAAACACACCAAATGTAGCTATGTAAGGAGATGGATATGCTAATGTACCTGACTGAACAATTTTTTTATATGTGTGTGTTTATAAAAGTATCATATTTTATGCCTTAAATATATATAACAAAAATAAAAACTGCAGCATCAACTCTTTCCTAAGTGTCGAGCCTGCTGGCTTAACCTACAAATTAAAAAATTTCCAACCTCCATAATCATCTAAGGCAATTCCCTAAATCCTCTCTGTCTCTCTCTCTCTATCTTTCCCTCTCTGTGTCTGTGTGTGTTTGCATGTTTGTGTGTGTGTTTGTGTGTTTGTGTGTGTCTAACTCTCTCTCTCTCCTTTTCTTTATCTCTATCTCAGTCTCCCTACCTTTCTCATCTTCATCTTAGCCACTTTGCTAAATTTTTATGTTTACTTAATATTTCATGTAATTTCTGAACTAGAAATTCCATATTTCTAGTTACTATCTTTCTGTAAGTAGAAGATCCAGATATATGAGGCTTAAAGCTAATTAATTAGGAAGGCCCTTTTGAAGAAAAAGAAATATGAAATTACAAATACAAAATTAGGTACTGACTTTGGAGAAAATCTGCACAAATGAAACATCAAAATTTAACCTTAATAAAGATTAGTGTCATGGTAAGTACCTCTTTGTATAAAAACTTACGAGATACGTACTATTATTTTTGTTTTTCCCAACTTACATATAAGGGTGATGAGATTTAAAAGACTGACTTGCCCATTCCATGTTTAGAGCTGAGCATGAGTCAGTGTAAAATCCTAATATAAATTACCTGTCATGCTTGAGGCTTGCAGCTCTTTGTGTTAAGTATGCTAGGTAACATTTCAAGCAATAAATTTTTATTTTATTTTTTTAAAAGAGGCAATCCTAAGAGATCTGTGCCTTCCAATTTGATGTGGCTTTTAAATTTCCAGTTCTAGAGCATACCACCTCCACCGCTGACCAAGCAGGGAACATAACAAAACAATGTGCCATATAACTAGAGACTTGAAACCCTAATGGTGCTGGCACATTAAGATCTATGAGCACAAAACAGTAATGATGCATTTAAAAAATTGAAAGCAAAATGAAGTGTTTTTAGTACTTTAAAGTATGGAAGCACAATTTCTTTTCCTCTTTATTCCCAACCAAATGCTTTGTATTATATTCAAGATACTTGACTTTAAAACAAACACCCTTGTACCTATAATAAGCTATATATATATATATACACACACACACATATGTATATGTGTGTGTGTGTGTGTGTGTGTGTGTGTGTGTATATATATATATATAATTTTTAATTTTTATTTCTTGAGGCACTGTGTCACTTTGTCACCCAGGCTGGACTACAGTGGCACAATACTGCAGCCTCAACATCCCAGGCTCAAGCAATTCACCCACCTCAGTGCCTCCAGGTAGATAGTACTACAGGTGTGCATCACCAATTTCAGCTAATTTTTTTTTAATTTTTAGTAGAGGCGAGGTCTCACTATGTGGTCTGGGCTGATCTCGAACTCCTGAGCTCAAGTGATGCTCCCACCTAACCCTCCCAAAGCATTGGGATTATAGGCGTGAGCCATTGTGGCCAATCCTACAATGAGCTCTAAACAAATCTCGATATTTTGACATACTTTTTTTAGAATTTTATAATAAAATGTTAACATGAGAATTAAGCCACCATTTTATCTCCTTCTCAATTGCATTTCTTTCCACTTCATTATTTTCTGAATAAATGAGTGAACTAATGCATGAACAAATATATTTGCAACAATACACAGCCATATATCTCCCCCTCTCCTTCTCAGCAAAGTATAAGTGCTTCCATCCATCCTCTACTCTACTAAAACACTAACAAACAATAACATCCTGCAGATTTGGTGATGAAACTTGATGTGGGTATTCTGATTCATTCAAAATGTCAACAAACATTATTTGGCAATGCCATCAGCTATTGTGAAATCCTAATTGGAAAATTTGAATCAACTCAGGCTTTGCCCGTTCCTTAATCTGTGATCAATTTACAGGCACTTTATGCATCTTTTAAAAGATTGTTACCAGTTTCACCACATCCGTTTTTAGAATCAGAAAATCACTTCTCTTTCATTTCTAGTGAGATCTATAGGGTTAGGTGAGGACTAATACGACCAAAAATTATTAAAAATCAGCATCTATATGTGAAAGTCACTTTTTAGCATTAAAAGCTGTGATATTTTGCACTCCGTTAGGAAGAGGAGCGTAATATAGACATAGGAAACAGAATTACATCAAAAGTTCTGTGACCTACAACATCTAAAGAATTCCTGTCTTTGAGTTCAGCTTTGACTTTTGTGTTCAAGAAGAATTGCTTGCAAATCTCTGGCTGGCCTAAACACTGGAAGGAGAGAAGAACAAGCTATTTCCCCACATCTACAAGGTACAGATTTAAGTGATGGGAAGTAGAAGTCTGGTCTGTGGCTGAAGGGGACATTAATTAAATTAAATGTCCGTAATAACCAACAGCTCAAACTCTGAGCCAGGCAATCCTGGTTTAGTATTATGGCCTCTCATCTAACTGCATGGAATTTGAGCAAGTGACCCCTTCTCTGGAGTTTAGGTTTGTGATCTGTGACACAGAGATAATAACAGTAAAGACCTCCCTAGGTTAACATTTATTAGATAATTAATCTAAAAAATTTGCATGGTACATGATATGTAGTAGACATGTACCAAAGATAAGTAATTGTAATTAATATTATTAAGATCCAGGAAATGGACTGCCTCTCCAGCTTCTTTCCCATCTGGAAATCAAAGTCATTCCAGGCACCACGATGAGAGTACGTTATGACCTCACTCTCTGGCCACAGTTGATGCTATGGGGTAGGAATCTGACCAGTTCTTTCCTGCGACTTTTGTAACTATAACTGAGAAAAGAAAACTTTCTTTGAGTAAGGTTTGGCTAAAGATGTAAAACCCAGAAGCCAACTTCTTGGGAGGCCATGTTCATCTACTACGAGTAGAAAGCTGGTGTCTAACGGGAGGAAACAGTAACATCTACAGGCAAATGGAAATAGATATGAGAAGCAGTAGTGTCCTGGTGGCATTTGAATCTCTGGTTGCAGCTGCTGTTGAGACAAAGCCATATCCCCCCCTTCCATAAGGTCTTCGTGTTCTATGGCATATGCCAATAAACTTCCAAATCATTGCCTTTTACACTTAAACTGGTTGACATTGGATTTCTATCACTTGGTAACAATCAAGCTCATTACATATATTATCTCATTTAGTTTTCAGTAATGGTGAAAGATAAGTATCATTATGCACATTTTCCAGATATGCAAACTGAGGTTCAAAGAAGATAATTGCTTGCCCATGGTCAAACTACCAATATAGCAGAGCCACTGTGGAATAGCATTCCTCTGCCTCCAAGCTCTCCCTTCTACCTGTCACGTCCTTGCCTTTTCTGCTTTTTCTCCTCTCTCCCTTCAGCTAACAAACTTCTATAAGCCCTTCAGGTGTCAGCCTATCATTGCTCCTTCCAGAAGGTTTCCTTGACTCCAAGGACCAGGTAAATGTTTCTGTTCTATGTACCGCAGTTTTTACTTTTCTCCTTATAATAACATTTATCACTTTGTATCCTAAACATCTATTTTCTGTATGCTCCACTCTGCTATAAACTAGTTAAAGGTAGGAGACATCTCTTTTCTCTTTATATCTCATACCTTGTTCAGCCTCTGACAAAAAGGAGGCCCTTTATACATGTATTTTTAACTGAATGAATAAGGGTATATTTAGAGCAGGGGGGACAGTTTGCCATGTCTCCAAAGTCAAACAACTTTGGGAACCACCCGCATTCTCATGCAACAGATTAGCCCAGCATTTAGTTTTCTTTTCCTGGGCTTGATGCTTCTGTCCCATAAAATAACATAATACAAATTATCACTTTTCTTAGCAACCTTCACTTTCTCTCTCAATTCCCTGCAGCTTGGCAGTTCTGCTTTAATTGGGAGGTGAGAGCAAAAATAACACACGAACTAAAGACAAATTAAACACTCTGAGACATCTTATGGCAGTTCAATAGCATGGAAAAATATGTATTGGGTTAAAAATATATTCATAAATTTTTTGTATTTCAATTTGATCATTCTGTTCTTGCACCCTCCAGGAATAGAAGCCATTATATTTTTCAGTATTACCTCAAAACATAGCAAATTATCTAGTTTTTATATTTTTTTCTTGACACTTAGGGCAATATATGCAAAAACATAGTATACAAAAGAGAATTAATATTTTCAACAAAATAATCAAGATATAAAATAATGAAAATTTATTAAAAATCCTCAAAATTGAATTATGAGAAAGAAAATTTAAAGGATATTTAAGAAGATAGTATTTTAACTAATTAATTTTTTAAATTGACAAATTAAAAGTGTATATATTTATCAGGCACAGCATGATGTTTGAAATACGGATTTTGGAATGGCTCTGTTGAACTAATTAACATATACATTGCTTCACATACTTTATTTTGTGGTGAGAACACTCTCCTTGATTTTCAAAATAACAACTTGTGATTAGCCATAATCATTATGCTGTATAGTACATCTCTTGAACTTATTCCCTCATCAAACTGAAATGTAGTATCCTTTCTCCCCAGCCGTCACCACCTTTTAGGCTCTGACAACCACCATTCTACTCTGCTTCTCCATGAGGCTGTTTCAAACACCTTATGATCTCACTTGTATGTGGACTCTTAACAGTTGAACTCACAGAAGCAGAGAGTTTGTTTTACTTAACATAATGTCTTGCAAATTCATCCATGATGTTGAAAATGACAGGATTGCCTTCTTCTTGAAGGCTGTATAGTATTCCATTGTGTATATGTATCACATTTTCTTTACCCATACTTCTATTGATGAACACTTAGATTGATTAGATTAGATGTCTTGGATGTTGTGAACAACACTGCAATGAACACAGGAATGCAAATATCTCCTTGAAATACTGATTTCATTTCATATATATATATATATATATATATATATACACTCAGAAATGGGATTACTAAATCACCTGGCAGTTCTAATTATTTTTTAGGAATCTTCATACTATTTTCCATAATGGTGGTACTAGTTTACATTCCCACCAACAGGGTGCAAGGATTCCCTTTTCTCCATATCCTTTCCAACACCAAGTGTTTATTACCTTTTTAAAAAGTAGCCTAAAAAGTATGAAGTGATAACTCACTGTGGTTTTAATTTGCATTTTTCTTGATAATTAGTGATATCGGGCACTTTTTCATATACCCATTTGTATGTCTTTTTTTAACACATGTATTCAGGTTCTTTGGCCATTTTTAAATTTTTTTCTTACTATTCAGTTTTTTTAGATCTTATAAATTCCTTATAAATTTTGGATGTTAACTCCTTACCAGATTAATGATTTGCTGATATTTTTTCTTATTCTATAGGTCATCCCTTCACTCTGTTGATTGTACCCTTTGCTGTGCAGAAGCTTTTCAGTATGATGTAATCTCATTTGCCTATTTTTGCTTTTGTTGCATATACTTTTGGGGCTATGTCCAAAAAACCACTGCCCAGGCTAATGTCATTGAGCTTTTTATCTTTGTTTTCTCCCCAATTTTTACAGTTTCAGATCTTATGTTTATGTCTTTAATCCATTTTGTCTTGATTTTTTGTATATAGTGTGAGATAAAGGTCTAATTTTATTCTTATGCCTGGATATACAGTTTTCCCAACACCATTTATTGAGGAGAATGTCCTTTCCCCATTTTGTGTTCTTGGCACCCTTATAAAAAATCAACTAACTATAAATATGTGGATTTATTTCTATTCTGTTTTATGGATCTATGTGTCTGTTTTTTGCCAGTATCATGTTTTTGATTTTCCTTTTTAAAATCTTTGTAATGTAAATTGAAGTAAGGTTGTATGATGCTTCCATCTTTGTTCTTTTCCCTCAACATTGCTTTGGCTATTTGAAATCTTTTGTGGTTTCATATAAATTGAAAATTGTCTCTTCTATTCCTGTAAAAAATATCATTGAAATTTTATAGAGATTATATTGAATCTGTGTATCACTTTGGGTCGTATGGATATTTTCACAATATTAATTCTTCCAATCCATGAATGTGGGCTATATTTCCATTTATGTCTCTCTTTGATTTCCTTTACCAATGCTTTACAGTTTTCAGTATATAGATCATTCTTCTCCTTGGTTAAATTTATTCTTAAGAAATTTTTGTAGCTATTGTAAATAGGATTGTTTTCTTTATTTCTTTTTCAGATAGCTTTTTGTGCCAGGCACTGTGGCTCACACCTGTACTCCCAACATTTAGGGAGGTCGAAGTGGGAAGATTGCTTGAGGCCAAGAGTTTGAAACCAGCCCGGTCAGCAAGGCAAGACCCCATCCCTACAAAAGAAAAATAAAGAAAATATTCAGGTGTAGTGGTGTGTGCCTGTAATCCCAGCTACCCAGGAGGCTGAGGAAGAGGACTGTATGAGTCCAAAAGTTTGGGGCTGCAGTGAGCTGTTATTAAACCACTGCACTCCAGCCTGGGGAACTGAACAAGGAGATCCTGTCTCAAAAAATAAAAAATAACAACAGATAGCTTGTTGTTAGTATATAGCAATGCTACTGATGTGTGTATGCTGATTCAGTATCCTGCAGCTTTATTGAATTCATTTATTAGTTTTAACAGTTTATTAAAAATGGTTTTCTATATATAAGATTATCTTGTTTGCAAACAAAGACCATTGAATTTCTTCCTTTCTGCTTTGGATGACTTTTATTTGTTTCACTTGCCTAATGGCTTGGCTGCAACTTCCAGTACTATGTTAAATAGAAGTGGCACAAGTGGGCATCTTTGTCTTGTTCCTAATCTTACAGGAAAAGCTTTCAAGTTTTTACCATTGAGTATGATGTGAGCTATCGGCTTTTGTTGTATTTTCTGTATTGTGTTGAGGTACATTCTTTCTATACTTAATTAGTTGAGTTTATGATGAAAAATATTGAATTTTGTCTAAAGCCTTTTCTACATTTATTTATTGAGATCATATGGTTTTTGTCCTTCATTCTGTTATGTTGTGTGTAGCGTTTATAAATTTGCATATATTGCACCAAACTGACATCTGTGAGATAAGTGCCACTTGATCATAGTGAATGGCCCTTTTCATGTGCTGTTAAATTTGTTTTGCTAGCATTTTGTTAAGGATTTTTGCATCTATGTTCATCAGGAATATTGGCCTGTAATTTTCCCTTTTTTTGTAGTGTCCTTGTGTGGCTGTGATATCAGAGTAATGCTGGCCTTGTAAAATGACTCTCAAAGTACTACCTCTTCTTCAATTTTTTACAAGAGTTTAAGAAAGATTGGTACTAGTTCTTCTTTAAACATTTGATAGAATTAAGTCAGATGCCGTCAGGTCTTGGGCTATTCTTTGACAGGAGAGATTTTTCTGTTTCATCACTATCCCATTGTTGTGGGTTGTATATGTCTAAGAATTTATTCATTTCTACTAGGTTATCCAAATTTTTGGTGTGTAATTACTCATAACAGTCTCTTAACATCCTTTGCACTTCTGTGTATCTATTATATTGTCTCCTCTCTCATTTCTGATTTTATTTGAGCCTTCCCTCTTTTATTCCTAGTAAGACTATCTTAACTTTATAAATTGTGTTTATCTTTTTTAAAAAATTAACACTGTTTCATTGACCTTTTCCATTGTTTTCTTGCCTCTATTTCATTTATTTCTGTTCTGATTCTTATTATCTCCTTCCTTCTACTACTTTTGGGCTTAGTTTGTTCTTGTTTTTCTAGTTTTTAGGTATAATACAAGATTAATTGTTCAAAATCTTTCTTTATTTTTGATGTAGGCATTTATTGCTAATAAACTTCCCTTGTAGAACTGCTTTGCTGCATCCCATAAGTTTTAGTATGCTGTATCTCTATTTTCATCTCAAGATATTTAAATTTTCTTTGAAGACATTTTAAACTTTCCCTTTTAATTTCTTCTTTGACCCACAGGTTGCTCAGAAGCATGTTGTTTAATTTCTATGTATTTGTAAATTTTTACAAAATTCTTCCTGTTACTGACTTCTAGTTTTACACCACTGTGTTCAGAAAAGATACTTGATATGATCTTAATCTTCTTAAATTTCTTAGCGGTTGTTCCTGAAGAATGTTCTATGTGTGCTTGAGAAGAGCATCTTCTGCTCTTGTTGAATGGAATGTTCTAAATATGTCTGTTAGAGCCATTGGTCTAAAGTACAGTTTAAGCCCAGTGTTGCCTGATTGATTTTCTTGTTAGATGACCTCTCCTTTGTTCAAAGTGGGGTACTGAAGTCTCCTACTCTTATTGCATTAACGTCTATCTCTCCCTTCAGATCTGTTAATATTTTCTTTATGTATTTAGACAATCTGATATTAGCTATATATACAGTCATGCATTGCTTAAGAATGGGAATATGTTGTAAGAGATTACTGGTAGGTAATTTCCCTGTTACATGAACACTATGCAGTGCATATATACAAACCTGGATGGTTTGTTCTTTCCGAGTATATATACAAGCTATATGGTATGCCTATTGCTCCCAGGCTACAAACCTGTGCAGCATGTTACTATACTGAATACTACAGGCAATTGTAGCATGATGATAAGCATTTTGAATCTAAATATATCTAAACGTAGAAAAGGTATAGTAAAAATGCAGTATTTTAATCTTATGGGACTACCATTGTATATGTCATCCACTTTATTGAAACATCATTATGGGGTACAAAACTGTATATTTACCACCACTAAGCCCTTGATAAATTGACCTTTTTATTACTATATAATTATGTTCTTGGTCTCATTTTACACTTTGGACTTACAGTCTATTTTATCTGATATAGCTACCTCTGCTTTCTCTTGGTTTCCACTTACATGGAATATATTTTTCCATCTTTCCTATTTTAATCTATGTCTGTTCTTAAAGGTGAAGTGAATCTCTGTAGGCAGCATGTAACTGAGTATTGTTCTTTTTTTTTAATAATCCATTCAAATACTCTATATCAGGAAATTTAACCTTTTGATCAGGAAATTTAACCCATTTTACATGGCAGGTAATTTATTGATAGGTTATGACTTACTACTGCCATTTCGTTGTGCTCTGGTTATTTTATAAATCATTTGTTCCTTTCTTTCTTGCTGCTTTCATTGTGATTAGATGGTTTTCTCTAATTTGATTTATTATTTTTTAATATCTTTTTATCTCTACAACAGGGTTTTGCATTTTGTTAGCAAGAGGCTTACATAAAACCTCTTTTAGTTATATCAGGCTATTTTAGCCTAATAACTTAACTGATTGTGTACATACACTTTACACTTTTACTCCACGCCTTCCCCACATTTTATGTTTTAATGTCCAGATTTACATTCGTATATTGTATATCACCTAAAAAATTATAGCAGCTATTATTATTTTTAATAGTTCTATTTTTTAACCTTCATTCTAAAGATATGAGTGATTTACACATCATCATCATCATAGTGTTAAAGTATTCTGAATTTGGATGCATCCTTATTTTTACTAGTGAATTTTATACTTTAGGAAGATAACAATTTTAATGATCACTTTTCTCACCTAATTAAATTTTTCTCTCAGAAAACTTCTTAATCAAAAGAAGAACCATTGGAATGGATGCTAAAATGAGCTATCAGACATGAGAGTTTTTGTATGTGTATGTGTTTAAGTTGGTCAGCCTCATTTCTCAGCTTGATAGAGAAGAAAGCACGTCTTTTTGTAGGAAGAACACATGAAATGGTTTTGAATTATTAGGACTTCTGCTATTTTATATTGGTGAACTGTTCTGAAGCTGTGAGTCTGTCATCATCCTTATTAAATAAAATTCTGAAATTTCAAATCCTCATTCAGGTTGGAACCAGAAGGTTTCAAACAGCTACTGAGCAGTGAGGGGCCTACTTTGTGCCCAGTGGTTATCCCAGATGTTCTTTGAAAGCATTGTCTCCCAAGCAAATGGAAGGAAGGCGCAAGAGCTCTTCAGCGGACATAGTGAACAAAAAAGGTATGTAGCTTGAGTGCTTTCAGAGTACTGCAGCTTATCTCTGCAACACTGACATGTGGCTTTTCTTCTTGCGGAGGTGGGGGATTGGGGGGATGGGGAAAGTCACAAAAGTACAGAGAGTTAATGTAATTAAACCAAATCTTTCACAGTCCAGGAAATATTGTTTGAGTGAAGGAGTATATTCCTCAATCACTATCAACAATATTTTCCACAGGAAGCTTCTTATTTATTTAACCTGCAAGATTTATTGTATTGAAAACCTTCTTTAAGCTATGTTCACCTTCTATAAATCATTTTTTTTTTACTGAAATTTGCTATTTCTAAATTTGGTGTGTTAGAAGAATCTGCTCAACTGTAGTTCTTCATTTGCTGATTATAATGAGAGAAGGATTAGTTTTACAAATACAATTTTTCATAAAATGTACTAAGTCAAAGAGATAAATTAAACTGATGCTTGTATTTATTGCCATGAATATGAAAAGAGTTACTTAGAAATAAGCTGCAAACCTGCTTCAATCAGAATCCAAGTGGAAATCAATAATTCATCCTCATACATCTTCTTGCACTTTGCTGGCAATTGCAGACAAAATTAACAGCAGCTCTGACAGCCAAAAAGAATGACTCTAGCGTGTTTACCCAGGAGGGTGGAACCATTTCAGTCCCAACGACATAGTCTACATTTTTCATACATTTTGGTCTGGAAGCTTATGAGTTAGATATTCTCTGACTTTGCTTATCTACACCTTGGACAATTATTTTTCTTTTCTTCTCTCTTTTAATTATAATTTTTATATAACAAAAATAATAAGTAGTTTCTGTTTATAATGAACTGTTATTCTTTGAGCATATCAGAAATTCAATAAAATAAAACGAGTAAAGGCCCCTTATGAGCTGTGGGAGGGCATTAATATTTTACAAGGTCTGCAGGCTATGGTAAAAGAGGGGATATCATATGTCATAATCAGAGATCATTTAAGTGCCAGGAACAGAAACACAGAAATCCTCTAAAACTAATATAGATAAAACAGCATACTAAATAAGGAATAGCTTACTCTAATTAAGGAAGAATAAGCAACCTCACATGCATGCCAGGTCAAGAAAGGAAGCAGATTCATGTCCTACAGTGACTAAAATTTTATGTGAAACTCTCTCTCTCTCTTTTTCTGTTTTTCTATTGGGGTTATTTCACTGAGGAATGGACCCTCTATCATAAATTTAGTTCAGATGTTGACATTAATGATGCCACACACACATAGCAAGAGGCTATGAAAAGATTCATTATTCACATAATAGGGCTTTTTCGGGAGAGCAGGGCAGGCTCTCAAGCCATTCCAAAATGACTTGAGGAAGTAGGAGCAATTGGATTTAAAGTTTATTGTGGTTAGTGTGGGGCTGGGATATGGGTTCTCAGGCAGAGACTTGCATGGTTGAACTTTCCACTAGTGTGAAGGGAAGAAGCACTAGGGCTTTATCAGTTTGCCAAAGTGTGATGCAGAAGGAAAAGAAGGTGGAGGGTGGGACTTGAAAGCTGTCAGCAGTCAATCATCAAAAATGTGGCCAGATTTATCACTGTACTTTCTCTTGATTTGAGGTTCTCTCTGCACGTCTTTTTTTTTTTATTTTTATTTTTATTTTAAGTTTCTGGGTACATTGCAGGATGTGCAGATTTGTTACATAGGTAAACATGTGCCATGATGGTTGGTTGCACCTATCAACCTATCACCTAGATTATTGACCTTGTAAAATATTAAAGCCTCTCGCTTTATATTTTAAAATTGTAAAATATTAAAGCCTCTTGCACAGCTCATTAGTGGTCTTTATTGATTTGATTTTATTGAATTTTTGATATACACAAAGAATAACAATTTATTGCAAACAGAAACTACTTATTATTTTTGGTTATATAAAAATAATAATTAAAATACCATCACCTAGGTATTAACCCATCACCTAGCTATTAGCTATTTTTCCTAATGTTCTCCCTCCCACCATCCCACCCACCAACAACCCCCAGTGTGTATTATTCCCCTCCCTATGTTCATCTGTTCTCATTGCTCAGCTCCCACTTATAAGTGAGAATATGCAATTTTTGGTTTTCTTTTCCTGCATTAGTTTTCTGAGAGTAATGGCTTCTAGCTCCATACATGTTCCTGCAAAGGACATGATATCCTTTCTTTTTATGGCTGCATAGTATTCTATGGTGTATATGTGCCATATTTTCTTTACCTAGTTTATCACTGATGGGCATTTGGTTGATTCCATGTCTTTGCTATTGTGAATGGTGTAGCAATGAATATACACGTGCATGTATCTTTGTAATAGAATGATTTGTATACCTTTGGCTATATACCCAGTAATGGGATTGCTGTGTCAAATGGTATTTCTGGTTTTAGGTATTTGAGGAATCTCTACACCATCTTCCATACAGTCGAACAAATTTACATTCCCTTCAGCAGTGCAAAAGCATTTTTATTTCTCCACAGCCATCTCAGCATCTGTTGTTTCTTGACTTTCTAATAGTCGCCATTCTGACTGGCATGAGAGAGTACTTCATTTGGTTTTAACTTTCATTTTTCTAATGATCAATGAGGGTGAGGGTTTTTTCATGTTTGTTGGCTACATGAATGTTTTCTTTTTAGAAGTGTCTGTTAATATTCTTTGCCCAATTTTGTTTTTTTCTTATAAATTTGTTAAGTTCCTTGTAGATTCTAACTATTAGACCTTTGTCAGATGGGTAGATTGTAAGAATTTTCTCTCATTCTAGGTTGCCTGTTCACTCTGATGATTGTTTCTTCTGCTGTGCAGAAGCTCTTTAGTTTAATTAGATCCCGTTTGTCAATTTTTGCTTTTGTTGCAATTGCTTTTGGTGATTTGGTGATGAAATCTTTGTCCATGCCTATGTCTTGAATGATATTCACTAGATTTTCTTTTATAATTTTTATATTTTGGGGTTTTACATTTAAGTCTTTTGTCCATCTTAAGTTAATTTTTGTATAAGATGCAAAGAAGGGCCCCAGTTTCCATTTTCTGCATATGGCTAGCTAGTTTTCCCAGCACCATTTATTAAGTAGGGAATCCTTTATCCATTGCTTCTTTTCATCAGATTTGTTGGAGATCAGATTGTTGTAGATGTCTGCACATCTTTTCTATTAACTTTTTTGAGCAGCTGCTTCTTCTCTAAGTACATTTTTGGGGCTCTGTTAATGATGGAAAAAACTGTAGTGATAACTCTCAGGGATCTTATATAAATAAGGTCTTTATCTAAACCTCTTTATCTAAATTCAGGAGTGAGATGAAGAAGGAGAGACAGTGAAATAGAGAGGCAGGGAGACAAAGGAGAAAAAAGTGAATTCTACCCGTGGATACTGCCAAGTGACATATACACTCTGGCCTATTCAGTTCTAAGGAGATAAGGTCATGTGGACAAAATATGGACACTCCAGTAACCTCTCTCTAAAGGTCCTGTGGTGGGGGTAAATTTCGGTAAAGGGAATGCTAACATGGAGGCTACTATGGTGTATCATTAATACACAATTGAGTGTTTATGCTAACACTAATATAGTAATACAGCAAGTCAATGCAGAGAACTGCAATGGCAGATCAGAGGAGGATCACTATAAACATTGATTAGAGGGGAGAGAGAAGAAAGAGATGTGGTCAGTCAAGGTTATGGCAATTCATACAGAGGACAATGTGCTGTATAAATTGGACACATAGGTAACTGATTGATTATTGACTGAATGAGAACAGAAATAAGCAAAAGATTAGACCTATTATTTAAGAGAGACAGATTGATCCATTACTCAATAAATGCTTACTAAGCACCAACTGCATTTTATTTATTGTTCTGAGTGCTATTGGTATATCAGCAAATTAAACAGAGATACCTTGTCTATAGAGCTGTAGTTAGAAAAAGGAGACATCTAATAAACAAATAATTAATCTATAATGTGATGTTTTGTAGTGATAAGAATATGTTTACACAACACAGACAACAGAATTCTATGCAAGTTAATGCATTTGTTCAAGTCAGCAGCCTTCAAAGCCAGATGATATAATCCAGATTGTGATCCAAATTCTATGTCACCCAGAACCACTTTTTTTGCACTCGCTTTTGAGGAAGACCCACAAATTCACTGTACCTAGATGAAAAACTTATAAGTAGACTTGAAGGATATGAGCCCTCACTAAGCCTGCCAAACCTCTTCGGGATTTTGAAGGGAACTGATCCATTACCATTGGCTTCTCATACAGAACTCTAAACAAAATTGTGGAGTTGGCCATTACATACATGCTCCACTAACATTCAGGACTTTCCCTGCCTGCCCCATAGAAATCTTCTTCTCCCATAATTAATTTTTTCAGATTAATTAACTCCTCACTTTGTGAGCTGACAATATTCTAAGAGATGAAGCCAGAGATTTCTTTCATTTCTGTTTTTGTCCTAGGAAGAACTACATAAAATACAAAAGCATATTTGTTTGAAGGCAACGGTGAGCTGCTGAGGCAGCCAGAACTTGAGGTTCCAAACCCTCAGATGTGAAGTTCATTGAGGTGAGTCCAATAATATTTTTTCAGGTAAAGTATGATTCATAGTCCTTTTAAAATTTAAGCCTATAGCTCACATTATGAAAGTGGGACTATTAGCAAGATAAAAGACAAGTGGGTGTTCATGCTTGTCTTTAGGGATTTCGTCTGTTCACTTTTTCTTTCTTTGCCTGATCTCTGTATACGCTGTGATATTCAGGCTCAGGCAATCACTTGGAGTCTTTCATTTGGACTAGGGCCCCTGTGATGGGATGTTTTAGCCCAAGGGATACTGTTCAGAGTTAACAAGTGTACTCTACAGTATCTACCTTAAATGCCTAAAGTTTTAGAGATGAAACAGAATTGAAGATATATATTTTTTTTAAATTGTACTTTAGGTTCTGGGGTACACGTGCAGATCATGCAGGATTGTTGCATAGGTACATACATGGCAAGGTGGTTTGTTGCCACCATCCCTCCATCACCTATATCTGGTATTTCTCCCCTCGTTATCTCTCCCCACCCTCCCCACCCCTTGCTGCCCCCTCACCCTGCAACTGACCGCAGTGTGTGATGCTCCCCTCCCTATGTCCAAGTGTTCTAATTGTTCAATACTGCCTATAAGTGATAACAAGTGGTGTTTGGTTTTCTGTTCTTGTGTCAGTTTGCTGAAAATGATGGTTTCCAGATTCATCCACGTCCCTATGAAGGACACGAACTCGTCGTTTTTTATGGCTGTGTAGTATTCCATGCTATATATGTGACACATTTTCTTTATCCAGTCTATCATTAAGGGACATTTGAGTTGGTTCCTGGTCTTTGCTATTGTAAACAGTACTGCAATGAACATACATGTGCATGTATCTTTATAATAGAACAATTCATAATTCTTTGGGTATATACCCAGTAATGGGATTGCTGGGCCAAATGGTATTTCTATTGCTAGGCCCTTGAGGAATTGCCACACTGTCTTCCACAATGGTTGCACTAATTTGCATTCCCACCAACAGGCAAAAGTGTTCCTATTTCTCCACAGCCTCTCTAGCACCTGTTGTCTCCAGATTTTTTAATGATCGCCATTCTAACTGGCAGGAGATGGTATCTCAATGAGGTTTTGATTTGCATTTCTCTAATGACCAGTGATGATTTTTTCATTCCTGTGCTGTATATTTGATGATAATCTAATTGCAACAGAGACTGAAACAAGGAACACAAGTTATCAGAAGGCAACACTAATTTTCCTGTCAAATGTGCTTTTCTCTAGTGTTTCTACCTTAGTTAGTGACCTCTCTATCCAACGACATAGTTTCTTAGGCCAGAAATTTGGGAATATTCTTCAAATAAAATTTAGCCGTTTTACTGACATATCATTGATATGTAAAAACCATGTTTCAGGCCTCCAACTTGATGTTTTGATATACATATACAATGTAAAACTGTATTCCAGGTAGTGAACTTACCTAGCACTTCTACATAGTTACTCTGTGTGTGTGTGTGTTGAAATTTAAGATCTATTCTCTTAGCATATTTTAAGCATAGTATACAGTATTTTTAACTACCTTCTCTATACTGTGCATTAGACCTGTAAAACATGTTCATTTTGCATAAGTGAAACTTTTAACACTCAATTCTAACATCACAAATTCCTGTCAATTTTTCAACAAAAATATATCCAATTTTAATAAAGTTCTTTTATAAATAAATTTTTATGATGAGTGCTTCTTGTATCCTGTTTAAGGTATATTTGCTTAATTTCTCTGCTTTTCTCTAAAACTTTATTGTTTAAACTTTGACATTTTCTATTAGGGTAGCAACTTGCTATATTTTGCTTATTGAAATGACATTTTTTTTCTATCCTTAATTGAAAGTAGGGAGTTTGTAATAAGCCAGACGACTGTAAATGTACAGATATGTGTCCAGGCAAACTGCTCTGGATTGACCAATTTGTCTATTTTGTGTCATACCACACTGTCTTAATTGCTGTAGCTTAATAATGAAATCTTGGTATCTGTTTGTATAAGTTCTCAGCTTTGTTCTTGGTTTGTCTCAGTTATTCTAAATCTTTTGTATGTCTAAATAGAACAGCTGGTCAATTTCCATGAAAATATGAAATTATAACTTGGATTATATCAAATCTATAGATATGTTTGAGGAGAATTGACAACTAAAGAGCATCAGGTTTTCCAATACATCAGTAGGGCATAGTCTTTCATTTCTTTCAATCTTTCTTAGTTTATCAAAAGACCCATTTAAGGATTTTAATACATATACCTGACAATGGATTGTATCCATATTATGTAAATAACTCCTCAAATCAATAAAAGGGGCAAAAGATTCAAAACTAGTAGAATGAATAAATTTGTCATATTGATACAATTATATACTATGCAGCACTGCAAAAAGATGAACCACTGGTGCATTAAAAAATGTGGCTGTCTCTCACATACGTAGCAATGAGCATTAAGCTATACACAAGAGAATATACACTGTATGAATTCATTTATATGAAGCTCGAAGACACAAAACACTAACATACGGCAATAGCTATCAAATAGTCATTCATTTTGTGGGATTATGGAGTGGTAGATAGCATGAAGAGGTGTCCTGTAGTGCTGAAAATGTTCTATTTCTTTATTTGGCTTGTAGAAACATTATTAACTGTACTTCACATTTGGAAAATTGTCCTGCTGTATGCTTGTTTTGTTCTCTTTTCAGTATACTCACTATATTTCATAAAATAACATATAACATATTATATACGTTTGTATGTAGGTATGTATATACACAGTATCCACTTTTTATCATTTTATCATTTATCAATAGTCTCTTTCTTCCCTCCCCCATTCCAGTAGCCACAGTGATCATTTTAAGATATAAATTCATTACTTTACCTTTTGTTTAAAGTCCCTCAGTCATTCCCATTGAACTTAAAATAAAATCCAACATTTTAACTTGGCCTACAAAACTTCACCTACTTTGCCACCTGGCCCATGGTAGCAATAAAAATTCCTTATAGGAAGGCCTTTGGTGTACGATTCATGATCTGTTTTGATCTTCTTGTATAAAACTCACGAAAAGTATAACGTGTGGTAGATTGAATTATTAACTGTGATTCTTTACCCTTCCCTGTATCCCTGCCCTTTGACATGAGATTTTAGAGTCCCTTCCAAAGGTATGAATATCTCCTCCTTATCTTTGGCTTCAGGTATGTGAATCCCTTTATTTAATGAGATATTAGCAGACGTAATGGGGTTCAGAATATGCATGAGCAGTGGGGCTTCCCATCTTGCACTTCTGTGGTCACCATCAGCTTGTTAGTCCCAGAATAAATATGAGAGTTATCTAGAGCAGATCCTTAGCATAAAGCAAAGCTGCCTCAGTTTATTAATAGACTGTGAGACAGAAATAAATGCTTATTGTTATATGCCGCCAAGATTTTTGTTGTTAAGTAGAATTATTGTAGCATTGACATAAGGGCTAAACTTCACCCAAACTACTTTTATTGCTATTGCCCTTGCTTACCTAGCTATCCTCATTTCAGATGAGTCTTTCCTTGGGTCTATGGCCTTGCTTTGGGTCATAAAATTTGCAAAGCTTTGTTTAGCGCAAAGTCCTCCAAATATGCTATACCTCTTTTTTTCAATTGCTTAATGCCAAATATTGATAGAGCAATACAATTTAAATATTGTCAAATTTTAACAATATCCATTAAAAAATAGAGATAAAACATACAAAGAAAATTCCTCGTATAATTAATTAATTACAACAAAGGTGAAGAATAAAAGATACAAAGTAAAAATAATAATATGAAATCATAATGAGTAGAAAACAAAAATACAGTAATAGTGTATAAAAAATACAAGGAATGACAATAAATTTGAATGAGTTATAATCTCCCAATTAAACTCAAACTCTCAAATCTTGTCCTTAAAAAAGTCAGGAATATATCTAGGAAAGGCAATAAAACAAACTAAAACAAAGTTTAAAATAAAGAATGGAGCAATGAGATAAGTAAATGCTAACAAAGAGAAAATGGAACTGGCAATATTAATGTCTCAAAAATATAATCCAACAGGGAAAATAGATAAAATAAACCAATTATTTTCTTTTATTTTTTTCAATTTCTTTTAAAAAAAAATTTATTTTACTTTGAGTTCTGGGGTGCATGTGCAGATCTTGCAGGAATTTTACATAGGTTATATACATGCTGTGGGGTTTGCTGCCTCCATCCCCTCGTCACCTACATTAGGTATTTCTTTTAATGTTATCCCTCACCAATCTCCCCACCCCCTATCCCTCCACTAGACCCCCACCCCCCAACAGACCCCAGTGTGTGATGTTCCCCTCCCTGTGTCCACGTGTTCTCATTGTTCAACACCCACTTATGAGTGAGAACATGAGGTGTTTAAACCAATTATTTTCTAAAGGTACAAGTGAACAAGAAGTTATTACTTTCTTGGATTACATCATTGTTGTCTTCTGCCATTTGACTTCAGGTTGGGTTTGGCCAAAGGAAGACAGAGCAGTGGATAGAGAATAGCTGGGGAATAAGCAAGGTATTATAACCCTCAATTTCCCTCTACAGGGTCTTAATGGATTCGTTGTTCCCTCTACCAAAGCCATAGCTGCAGTCTGGCCCTTTTTGCTGAGTCTTCTACAGCTACAGCTACAGTTACAACTATAAAATCTCCAGTTCAAGGAAGTGCCCTTTCACCTTGCTTCTTTGTGTCTAAGGGTGATAATAAATTCCTGGATTTCTGTGGTTACAACTCCAAAGTGGTTCACTATCTCTTGGTGGTTTCCTTTAATTAAGCCCACACCTGGTAAACAGATCCAGTATCAAAATGTTTTCCTTTATTCTGTTTCAGTGTGAGGTTTCCTGATGAGAACCTGGCTCTGTACACACACGCATATATATTTGCTTAATATAAGCAAATGTTACTTTGACTTTCCACATTATGTGAGATAAGCTTAAATTTCTAAATCGGTTATTCAACTGTCTATAAATGCTTTCTATTTATAACTAAGTCAAATAGTAAACGACTCTGTGGTTAGCCCTCACATCTTAAGAGATTAAACCCTAGAATACAAAGTGGACATCGTGTCAATCAGAAGCATTCTTCTGTACATTAAAAATGCTCAGGTGCTTAAATATTTATTTTATCTTACTATATAACCATGTGCAGAATATAATTCTGATTTATAGAATTTCTATTTTTTATTAAACTTTTTTTCCATAAATTCAAAAAATAGAGGTATTGTGGAATTGTATTACCACTGAGAGTGCCTGCAGACCTAAAACCTAGCAGAGTAAGAGGGAAAGAAAATGACAAGAAAGTGAAGTAAATAGTTGTCATATCCAGGTTCAGCGTTGGCCTTCAGCAACGTTGTTATTTTGACAAGGTCTTCTCAGCTCGGACTTAACCACTCTCCATCACTTACCTACTAGTTTTTCTCTATTTTTTAGGAAACCCTGTCATAAAGCATTTTATTTTCATTCAGATTTTATTAATTGATAAAGCTAGAAATTGCAACTTAATTTATTTCAATACTCTCCTCTAATGCCTTTGAATCCCTTTTTTGCTGATCCATCAAAGACTTTCAAAGCCAAGAATCTTGTCAATTATCACTGAATCTCCAAAACATAGCACTGTTTTACACTAATAATCTTTATTTATTGAATACCTACTAAATGCCAGGCCCTTCCCTAAATTCTTTATGCATGCTTTCACATTTAATCATCACAATCTCTATGATGTAGGTACTCACTCTTATTTAATGTGATAGATTGTTCACTTAAGCTCTGGGTTGCCTTGTGGTCATTAGAAGGTGTACAATGCATGTTTGTTTAATACATAAATTGGAATATCAACTACCAGTTCATCCTAATGAGAAATCAGTGGACATGTTCAGATAGAGAATACTCTGTACCAATGGGCCTGGTTATCTCTTTGTCATTCCAGTGTCTTTGTAAGAAAGAGCCAAAGCACCCTGTAAGCCAAAGAATAAATTGTGAAATTTTTCTTGATCATGATTTTACTGGCAATACAATTCACATCAAGTGGGTTTGAAAAATAGAAGTAGCTGAATTTTAAACTGTCTGTCTTAATCAAACCTTTCTTTTAAGTATATGCTCTTCTCTTGTATTTAAAGAGCACATATTGCTGTGGTTCTTAAGCTTATCCAAAGGTCACGCTAAGATAAATTATAAGTGGAAAAGGGGAGAAATGGCATGGCAATGGAGTAAAGATTTGTAGCAGAGGGAAATAGCAGGCCCAGCAGGAAGATACTTCGATCAGTTAGGGACAGTCAAGGTTGATGAATATGAGGAAGAAAGTCATCTAATTTCTATAAATGCCCATATTTGTAAGAGTGAGAAAAGCAGATCCAAAGCCCAATCCCTCCAAAGCAGCTTTTCTTAGAGTGGAGGAAAGGGCTTAAGAACAGTCTGAATCCTCCTCACAAGTCCTATCTCTCACATAGCTGACAAGGTCTTATCTGGAGGGAATTGCATCTTTTCAGGGTGTGGGGATTTGAATAAAGACCACTGAGGCTGGGAAGCTGCAGTCTTGGTGTCAGATTCTTTTCTTTATTTTACCTTCCTTGGCTACCTTTTCTTTTATTTATTTGTTTCTCTGAATCTCCTAGCTCAGAGATTTTGACCAGAACCATGTCAGCTTCTGTACTTGTCCAAAACTCTTTTTGCTTAATAAGTAACAAGCCTAGAAGTCATGATGAAAGTCAGTGTATTCCAGTTGATCCTATTTATCAATGTACAGCAATAACCTGAAGATTTCAAAGATTTCTTTCACTCACTCAGAAGTTTAAAACTTATTAATGCACCCTGTGAACATTTTTATAACAAAGAGGATCATTTTAACACAATTATATACAATAAAATATTAGTAATAAACAGTACAGATTGAATTTCAATTTTTCTTTCTTCATCACTACTCTTAATTCTGGGCCTAATTCTTTCTAATTTTTCCTCTGCTCTAACTGCACAGGATTCTTCTCTGTATTTTGTACAATGCTAGTTAACACCCAATACTCAGGCTTGCTTTCTTTTTTAAAATGAGAGAATTTTCGTAGTATTTATGGTCACCATGTAAAGATTATTCAGCATCCCTCGAGGATATGTACAGCTTTGTTTAGGTTTGGGTCAATGCAAATGAGCAGAGCAATGTGTTTAATTCTATATTATGCCTCTCTTCATAGACTGGAATATGGAAGTTGAGGAGAGCCACTTACAAACATGCAGATTAGGGCAACACGCCCAAGATGGAAGAGCAACAAAATGAGCAGGCTTTCGTCTTCAGTTCTGTCAAATAATTCTACCAACCTTGGACTCCCTTCTAGGAGACGAATAAGACAAACTTTGATCCTATTTAAGTCAAGCAAACCATTATGTTTGGAGGCCTTACTCTTAAAACAAGCAAGCCTGCATCCTAAGTTCTGTGTTGTATCCTTGTCCACACCACTTTTCACTGGATTGGTTACTCTATATACCAACATTCTTTACTACTAATCAGGCTCTTGATTTGTCAGTACCCAAAGTTTGTGCTTTAGAGTTGCCATTAACCATATTTAAACAAGATTTTCTTCATTCCAATGCACCTGCTGAAATATCTTTTATATATTGGGAATAATCTTTCTTTGTTGTTATAGATCTGCTGGGAGAGCAGCTTGCAGAGATAAAAGTTCTCTGAATGTTCAAATGGAGATTCTTTGGGAAGTATTTGTCTGTGCAATCTCTTTAAAACTTAATCACCCAGCTTACGTTCTGTGCTCTAGATTACACTCCCAAAATCAAGCCAATACAGAACATGAAATTTGAACAAATTCTCAACACCGTTCCCATTTAGTTTTTTCTTAAAATTGTGTTTGCAGCATATTAGTTTATTTTCCTTTTAAAAATTGCTTTAATTCTCAGACAAAATCATTTTAAATTGCTAGTAAGCCCAGCACTTGGAGTTAACAATTTTTACTGTTTTGATTTGTGTTTTCTTGCTTTATTTTTTAAAATAAACATTATAATACACACTTTTCACTTTTAAAAACTAACTCAACTTTATATTATGTATAATCAAACGTGAATGCCAACTGTTGTAACAAACAACTCCAGCTGCAGTGCTTAACATAACTAAGATGTATTTCTCATTGAAACCACAGTGGAGAAAATTTAATAGGGATTTTTGTTTTGTGCTCAGTCATTCAGAGACCTTCGATCCTTCTAAGTGGCAATGCCATCTTCTGGTACTTCTAAGTCAATTATTGGATTCTCTGGATCTGGCTAACAGATAAGACAAGGTTTAGTATGGAGACATGAAGAATATCATAGAAGATTTCAGAAGTCATGTTTGAAAGGGATACCTATGACCTCTGTTTTCACACTATTGACCAACATTCAGTCATATGGGGACACCTAAATGCAAGAGGCTGGGAAGTGCAATTTAGCTGTGTGCTCAGCAAGTTGAAATGTAACAGTTTTGGGGAGTGTCTATATTATCTTTGCATGTTCTCATGTCAATACATATCTTTGAAAATGTAATTTTAAATGATTATATAGATGATTTTTGCCTACTATAATATTCACATCCCTGGTTCTGATTCCTGACTGTATAGCCCAGCATCCATGTCTGTTTTTGGAAGGATCTCATTAAATTTCCATTTGTTTTTCTATTCATTTCTTGCTTCTGTTCTCTCTTGTTCCTTCAGCATCTCACTATAATGTTAGTGAGGAGTTTTCCACTCTAAACTTGAGCCTTAAAAAACCTAATTATTTCCCAAAAGTTGATGTGTATGTGGAATACTAGGTGGCAAAAATGACACTTGGAAACTGCCAATCATTCACTTTTAGTTGTCTGTTAATAGCTCCCAATTTTGGAGAGGGAGGGGAATTCATCCCCTCCATTGCTCTCAGATCATGAACTTCAAATGGAACTGACTCCACCCTTAATTCCAGGGATAGGAATTAAACCCCTGTCCAGTTGATTAAAATATCAAATTTCCTTTCCAAGATTATTTCAAGGAAAGTAAAGTCTCCCTGAGAGTGGCTGAAACTTAGAAGAAAGAAAAGTTGATACATACCTAATTTCAACATTTGAGAGATTAGATACATCTTCTCCTGACATCTGTATACCAATTGATTCTTTTTTCAGTTTTATATAAACAATTACATTCTAATTTGGGTTAGACTTCTTTCTCTTTCACCAAATAGTTCTAACTAATAATAAGCATGAAAACGTGGGGAGTGATTCAGGTTTTATCACTTCATTGAAATATCACCCCAGGGGAAAAAAGTGATATCCAAGAAGCAACAGAACATATCTAAAATTAAAAAAAGGACTCTTAAAGAACAAATCAGTGAAATAGAGTAGTACAGCAAAAGAAGAATAAAATAACAAACAGAGTGTCACAACAAGTCCATTGTAGAAAAGATAAAGTTTGAAAGCTGGTTCAGTAATTAGTTCCAAGAATATTGAGTGTTTGTCATGGTTGTCCTGGTATCCCTTCTTTCACATTGCTAGGTAAGCTTCACCAATAAAAACAGGAGCGTAGCCTAAAGTTTCAAGTTAACGTAGCCCATTTTTGTAAGGAATAAATTTCATATCTCATGTTACGAAAAAAAAAAAAGTTTAACAGTGTTTTAGCTCAACTTGAGTACAGATT
The DNA here is from genome assembly GCF_009761245.1 of Sapajus apella. Taxonomy (NCBI): domain Eukaryota; kingdom Metazoa; phylum Chordata; class Mammalia; order Primates; family Cebidae; genus Sapajus; species Sapajus apella. The sequence continues at coordinate 17,021,275 of NW_022436987.1, read as the reverse complement.
GGGCATAAACTTGGCAAAAAGGTCAGCAAACAAATACCCAGGGAAAAGGCAGTGATTCTCTAGAGAAAGATTTGGAAAGGCAAAATGGATTCTCCATTGCTGTAATCTCAGAGGCTAGAGGCATTACTGCATCATGAACTCAAGAAAGGTTTTCTTTTTACACAGATTTCTGGATGAATACATGGTAGCTTACACCTAAAATCTAACCAGTACTACCTCTTAGACCCTTTAAATCTTAATGACACTGTTAAAATCTTGAAAAATTATTATGACAATTAAATATACCTTTGTGGGATATTATTCTAGTTTCTTGGAAAATCACACAAATCAGGCATTTACTTGTGCAAGTGTTTTATGGAGATGATTATCAGAAATGAAGTGTCTCAGAAGCTGTGAAATTCAGGTGCTCAACTGCTTGATGTGCTAGTCTGAATGTTTGTTGATGTTGGGCAGAGCCACATATCTTCATACCGTGTTTCTTCCAGATAAGGTCTCATCTAATTTCCAAATATGGATTTAGAGTGATCTGCCTTCAAAATACCAAGTATCTTGTAAAATTGTATGTGCTTCCTTTGAACTACTTTGTCACAAGAGAAATGCCATTTGTCAATGTCATTGGCAGTATCCGTGTTGTAAAATACAAGCGTTAATTTCTTTCTTCTTTAAAATAAGCCTCAGCAGCATTTGACACTGTGGCCACCCTTTTCTTCCTGAATTTTGCATCCATGGAAAGGCCTGGATTGCAAGTTACTGAGCTCTAGACTACCTGGCTTAAAAAATAAAGGGGTTTTATCAGTTAATTGACAAAACACAAATATGGAAAGATCAGAAGTAAAATGGAATGCCTTCAGATAGAATTTGTTCTGGGCTCTAGCTTCATTTACATACTGTCCTTTGAGTTCTGCCCTTCCTCCAAGAGTCAGTTTCATCCATGACTGTGTTCTTTATAATTTCAAGATAGCTTACAGCCAAATCTAGGGCAAATTGCTTTCTCACCTACAACTGGAAGAAAGGATAGCTTTTCTTTAATTGTGGAAAAGTAAAACCCTGAGTTTTATATTGATTTAAATAGCTTAGAAAAGAATTGTATAGTCAAGATTAATGATATGCATTATATGAGTTAAGCCAGGGCTACCAAAAAGAACTATGATTCAAGGGGGATAATATTATCCTGACAGATTCACACTAATTGGGACATTTTTTGTAGATGGAATAGGATCAATCCCATACAAATTCCACAGATACCGCACCAGGAAAAAGGAATTAAATAGAAGATAGTGAATTAGAAGGTGTATTGAAATTTTGGTAAAACCACACATCTCTCTCATAGTGCTCATGACTGGCTCTCCTCCATTGAAGCTGTACATACTAGATGTTCCAGAGCTTGAATCTGGGCCCTCTTCTCTTCTCTGTACTTTTTCCTTGATTGATATCACTTTTTCATTGACTTTAAATATTATCATTTGGTAAATGACTCTCAAATTTATGACTGTAGTCCTGACCTGACTCTTGAACTTTAAACTCATGTATCCAACTTTTTACATAACATTTATATTTGAATTCTAATAAGCATCTCCTATGTAGCATGTCCAAAAAGTATTCCTTTCCCCACATTAAGTTTTCTCCTTCCCTCACTTACTCTATTAACTCAAGTTAGCTAATAACACTGTCACCTAACAATGCCAAAAGTTCTGATGATTATCCCTGATTCCCTTTTCCCCTTACTTCATAAATCAGCTCATTGGGAAATCCTGTCTGCTTCATATTCAAAACATTTTGCGACTCTGATAGCTTCTCTTCTTTTCTGTGGTTACTTTCCTGGTCCAGTCTCTATTGTCTGTCAACTGAACACTGCAGTAACACAACTGGCCTCCTGCTTCTATTCTTACTTCCCTTATAATAGGTCCCCAACAAGGAAACTTCAAAACTGTTTCTAAAATTTCATATATCATCACAGTCTGCTTATACTGGCTTCGCATAACACTGATAAGAAAATCCGTACAAGTCTTTGTTTGCTATCTACTCCTCCAGTTAAATTTTATCTCATGTTCCACATTCCCACTGAGCCTCATGAGCATTAGCCAAGATCATTCCTAACAGATAGGAACACTTGCCTTCCCTTATTTTTGAAGCACCTTTTCTCCAGATATTTGCATGGCTGACTCTCACTTTCATATCTCAGATCAAACACCACCCCCTGTAGTGGATATGGTTCCCATCCATTTCCCTTTTGCTCTCTGGTGTTCCCATCTCCTGCTGTTGGGTATATTGTTATTAACAGCTCACAGCTGCCACCTGTTTCAAAGAGTTGTCCTCATCCCTTTTACCTAAGAGGTAGTGATCCCCCGACCACAGATGGAATGCAGCCAATGACTGATATGGATATACAAAAGCCAGCCCTCTTGCCACAGGTGACCAACATGTGGTGCAATCATGTTCTAGATCTCTTGGTGGGACCAGCCTGAAAGGAGCCACAGCTGGGACCACATACCTGCTTTTCTTTCTTCCCCTGCCCTCTTTTCTCCCTGGTTGCCCTTCTCCTGAGAGCATACCTTCAACAAATCACTCATAGGAATCCCCATCTTGGGCTCTGCTTCTCAGAAACTCAAGATTCCTCCTGTATTACTCAGGGTTCTCTAGAGGGATAGAACTAATAGGATATATGTATATACGAAGGGAAGCTTATTAGAAGTATTGATTCACATGATTACAAAGCGAGGTCCCACCATAGGCCTCTGCAAGCTGAGGAGCAAGGAAAGCAGCCTGAATTCCAAAACCTCAAAAACAAGGAAGCTGACAGTGCAGCCTTCAGTCTAGGGCTGAAAGCCTGAGAGCTTCTGGCAAATCATTATTGTAAGTCCAAGAATCCAAAAGCTGAAGAACTTGGAGTCTGACATTCGAAGGTAGGAAGCATCCAGCAGAGGAGGAAGATGAAGGCTGGAAGACTCAGCAAGTCAGCTCCTTCCAGGTTCTTCTGCCTGCTTTTTCTAGCCATGTTGGCAGCTGAGGGAATAGTGCCTACCCAGGTTAGTCCACTGACTCAAATGTTAATCTCCTTTGGCAACACCTTCAGAGACACACCCAGGAACAATATTTTGCATCCTTCAACCCAATCAAGCTGACATTCAATATTAATCATTATACCTCCTTAGAGAGGCATTATTGACAACCCAATCTAAACTCAACCTACTACCATCCTATCAAATGATCCTTTTATTATTTCTCAAATATATACCATTTGAGACATTTTCTTATTTATTTACTTTAAAAAATCTGCCTCCAAGACATGCAATAAACTTTGCATGTCTTGACATACATACATAAGTGACATACACACATATGTTTGGAATAGTGCCTGTTTATTTGTGGTCACACAGTCAATGTCTATTGAATGGAAGGAATGCAGACTTTAAATATGGATGAAGAGCAAAAGGCTTTCTCTCCCTGGACTTCAATCCCTTCTTCCTGGTCTCTGAGGTAGGTAGATGTTTTTAATATAGCTGCAGGTAAAGAAGAAAAAGATGATCTCTACAACAGGGACATAAACCAAGAAGAAGGCATGATATTAGCCCTGAACCTTGTGAGGAAATCAGCCTGGCATATTCTATGAGATGCCTGAGGAGGGCCCAAATCATGTACCAGCCCAGAGAGTGAGTTCAAATCTGAGGGCGAAATTGGCCTGGAGGCATTTAAATAAATGCCAAATTTAAATAAATGTGAAATGTCATATAAACATCTAGATTTTTAGCCTCTCTTGAAAATAAGTGGTATCATTCCCACATGGGCACAATCTGCTGGGACTGAGGTGCTACTACCCCTGTTCTACTGGGTGTGTGTTTTCAATGTTACCATAGCCCTAGCCATTCTTCTTTTTCTTTTTTTTTTTTTTTTCTTCCTGAGACAGAGTTTTGCTCTTATTGCCCAGGCTGGAGTGCAAGCCATTCTTCTTGTTTTATGGCATAATATACTTGGTCCCTGTAGGCCTCTAAGTTTGTAATCCTCATGGTGACAGTTAAAAATCACTGTATTTAAATCTTCTTCAATCCCGTATTCTTTTGGGGAATAACCTATGTTTAAAGCTTAAACTATACTGTGAGTAACAAAAGGGAAAATTTGAGTGCTAAACAGGAGATTATAGAAGTACGCCGTATCTTGAGGTAAGGTGTACCCTGCAAAAGGGACTAGGAGAAGAGGTCTGTTGAGAGTGTAAACTCAGCTGGAATTCCACATGCCAAGACATGTACCCCAGCATGAGACAGCCTCAACCAGAAGGAATGTCCTTTTCAAAAATCATCTGCCTCTTTGTAATTCATTGGCCAATTGTGAGTCCTGTGTAGCAGGAAAGGACCAATGACCCCTTAGGACAGCATAAGAGTAGCACAAAGTATCCCTGCTGAAACCCTTAGTAGTTGTACAAAAAGTGGCCTGTGGCTGGGGATCAGCTCTCAAGTACCTAGTGCAGCAAAGGCCCAGGCAGTGGCTCAGATAGACATGAAAGCCCAAGGGAAGCTTCCCTAAAGGAAAGCTGGACATTGAATAGGGGTAGACTTCAGGTTAAACTGTTAAGTAACCACATTAGATCCCAGAAGCAGAATGATTCACGGGGATTCTGGTTTTGCTTTTCAGGAAACTTTTCAGTTTCATATACTCTGCAGATCTCACATTGAGGTATATACAGTTATTTGTTTTCAAATAAATACATTACCCCAAATAATAGCTCTGGCTTCTGCATGACTGATGTTGCTATTATACTGAATAGTTTTACTGAATTTTCTGAGTGAAGTTAAGTGTAGACTATGACACAAATTGCCAAGTGAAAGAAAGCAGACTCTTGAGTCATTTAAGATGCCAGTCACACAGCCAAGTACATTTGCTTTATGCCCTTGTCTCCAGTGCTCATTTTATTTATTGCCCTTTGACATAGCACTTCTGCCATTTGATCCTTAGGGAACCAAACGTGTCTTGTCAGACAGACTTCTTGTCAGAAGAATGGCAGTGCAGTGTCTCTATGATGTCTTCCTTACCATCAAGCATTCATGTTAGCTTTTCCATTGCTGACTAGCATTCCACATTCTGCATTCCAGATGGTATTAATGGTGAAATCAGAATGTTCACACTCATGCATATCTTGGAGACAATGCTAGAAAACCAATGCCCATACTACCCCAAGTATAAGAGTATTGGTCAAGAATCTTATTACCCGTAGTAGAGGAGAGAGAAATAAAGAGATTACAAAGAGTAGCTGTTTGTGGTCACTAATTGAACAAGATCTTAAAAACTGAGAGCGTGATAGATTCTCCTAAGACCAGGAGGAGGTTTCTATGTGTTGGACTGCATCCTTAAAACCTCATATATTAAGTCTTTACTCCTACCACCTCAGAATGTTACCTTATCTGGAATAAGGTCATTGCAGATGTAATTAGTTAAGATGGGGTCATACTGAAGTAGAGTGATAACTAATTCAATATGACTGGTAACCTTATAAAAAGAAATTCATGTGAAGAGACAGACATACACACAGGCAGAACACATATCAAGATTAGAGTTATGTTTCCATAAGCCAAGGGACTACCAGAAGCTAGGAGTCAAGCCTGGAACACGTCCTTCTGCAGCACCTTCAGCAGGAGAACAACCCTGTTGGCATCTTCATTCCAGACTTCTGGCCTCCAGGGCTTTAGGACAGTAAATTTCTGTTGTTCTAGGACATCTAGGCTCTGGTATTTTGTTAAAATAGCTCTAGGAAACTAATAGAGAGGTATTCTGAGTTTGAGGATTTTGGATTGGACACTATTCTCTTTTACACAATTGTGTATTAATTGCATAGGAGTTACAGTTTTGGGAACCATGGGAAAATTATGAGAGACATAAAACATGGTTCCTACCTTCACTAAATTTGCTGGGGAGCAAAAATAATAAAGCAATAATAAGTAAGAGCTATATGGAAATAAAAATAAGAACTTGCTGTCAGTGAACAGAAAAAAAGCATGACAGACAGGCCCTCCAGACCCATTCCCCTCCTTCTTAGTGTTGCCTTTCTCCCTACCCTACCCAGGGTTTCCATGCAGTCATGTGACTGCTCCTGCCCTCCACAAAGGGTGTTCCTAGGACACCTACTGAGTACTGTGTTGTATCTGAATTAGCACTAGTATTGTTTTCTAGTCCCAAATTGTACAAATCATAGAATCTCCCTGCATCTCGATTTCCTTTTTCATTTGGAAAAGGGAAAATAATGACTCTTCTCCATTATATGTCAAGGCATTGGAACAAGGATCAAATAAAAAAGAAAGTCTGAAGGTATTATGAAAACCCGAAATATATTATAAAATATTCATAGTTGCAATTATCTTAATATGTTAACATACAATTAAACATTTCTGTCTTACTGAAGTCTCTGGGAGACCTACCACCTTCAACCAAATGGAATAATTTGAAATTTCTGCATTTGTTTGGTACCTTAAAAAGATTTACAAAGCTTGAAAGCCAAATAATCTTATTTAATTTTTTCCACAATTCAGTGAGTTATGCATTGTTACACCTGTTTTGCAGATGAGTGTAATGGATCTCAGAGGCATTATGTAGCTTGTTCATAAGTGCCCAGAGGTTGTGATGTGAAGTCAAATACAATGCTCTTCATATTGCATTTGGAACCCCTAGTGAGAGGGTATTTTGTATTATCCCATCCTTTCTATGTTTTTTAGAATAAATCCGTAATAAAGGCAAGAGTAATGTTCATTATTACAGATGAAGAATGAGATTTTGACTTTGAAAGCCCTCCAATGATACATAAAGTTTTTATAGATGTTTTTAGGCACATCATAAAGAACTATGCTGTCAGGAGTAAAGAAAGAAAGAAATTGTTTTGAAAGCACAAAAATAATGGGGATACGGTCAGAAGCTTAAGTTGAATCTAGCATTAAGATGAGTTTATTGTTCCCTGGGTTGAGACATTGTTTTTTTTTGTGTGTGTGTGGTTCTTTTTTTTTTTTTTTTTTTTTGTAAAGAGACTAAGCTGGAGATACCATTAGCATAAATATGTCTCTAGGTATGAGACAGAAAACAAAGACGATACTGATATACTTTCTCTTCTCCTTGTGTATAGTCTTAATGTATGAGACCAGATTTCAGAGACGAGAAAGAGAAAAATAGAAGTATTTTCATAACAAATATTGTGTGTGGTTCTTTTTGTCCAGAGTTATGGAAGTCAGGAACAGGTGGATCACTCTGCCTTTGAATCATGATGCAAGATGCAGAAAGCATGAATTATGCCTTTGTAAGTCTATTTCAGTTATCTACATCCTGCTCTGGGATTTGAGTCACAAGTGGGTGAATAAGGAAGGAATAAATATGTCAAGTTTTGTCTTGACATCTGGAAACATGCCAGCATCCCCAGGATACACCATCTTCCCCCTCCATGTCTTCCTTGGCACTGTAATACAGAAGCCGCCTCCAGTCTCTCTTCACCTCTATGTAATGTTCTATGACACATCTGATCATCTTAGTGCCCACCTAAAATCCCTTCAATTATAAGGTAAAATTTGAACAACTTAGTCTGGCATCTAAAGCACTGTACAAGCAGCTTAATAGTCCTATCCAGCCTCACTTTTGCTCCTAACCATACCTGATTTTCCAACCACACCATCTTCTCACTTATCTCCCAACAGTATGGTTGACACGCCTCCACAATTTGTTAATGATGTGGTCTCTACCTTTATGGCTTTCCTCCACTTATAAGATGGACAAACATCTATTTCACTTTCAAAGTCCAACTTAATGTTTCTTTTTTCCTAAAAATTAATTTAATGAGGAAGATAATATCATTCTCTCTACCTCTATAATTTGCTGGCCAAATCAAACATAACCATGTATTATTTCATTCATAATGTTTTTGTTGAGCTCCTAATCTATGTTAGGCCCTGTATACATCATTGAGAATAAAAGATCTGCCATATGAGTTTTATGGGTTAGTAGGACAAAGATGTTAAATTCCAAACAAACAAATACCTAGTTGCATATTATGATAAACAGTGTGTTAAAATACTCTGAAAACTGTACACTGGTACAGTCATATAAGAAATTATTTATCTGTTGATATGTGAAATTTGCTGCCCAAATAGGAGATACTGTATAAAAAAGTTCTCTTACATTTGTGCTGATGACATTCTATTCCTACCACTGTTTACATTCTTCTCCCCTAAATTATGAACTTTTCAAGAACAAAAACCATGTTTCATTCATTTTTGTATCCCCATAGTACAGTAACAGGCCAGCATATAGCTCAATAGATGTTGAATGAAGTAATGACTAGGCAGAGTGTAGAGCTCTAGAAATAGTGTTTTAAGTTCAGTTGTTTGGCATTTCTACCTATTAAATAAATGCTACTTTTTCTATATACACACTCGCTATCATTTGAGTAGTGCTAACACTAAAATACCAAATACATACCAAACTCTTGACACCTTTGGGTGTTTTTCATATGCCATTTCTTGATTCTGAAGCTCTCTTCCTGTCATGCTACGCCAGGCTTACTCATATCTATCTTTGAGGTCTCATGGTATGTGTCACATCCCTGAGGAGATTTTTCTCAACTTATAGACTGGGTCAAGTGTCCTGTTTAACCTTCTTAAAGCATCTAACTTCTCTTTTATAGAATCTACCAGAATCATAATAGATTTTTTTCTGGTTATTTCTTTATTATCTGTAACCTACACTGCATCAAGAGTTCTGTGGAGGCAGGGTCCACTTAGTCTTTTCCCTCCAGCATATTACTGGTACATGTCACATAATGCATTCTTAAAAAATATTTGTTGTTTGGCAAACTGATGGACTTACTGAATAAAAAAATTGGATTTTAGTTATATCAGAACCACTGTTGTGAATCCTGCAATGTAGATTTGAATTATCCTTCTGTCACTAACTAACTAGCTGGATGATTTGAACAATCACTTCACCTTTCTGACTTCAGCCTTTCCATTTATAAAATAAAGGATTTTTTTTTTGAGATGTACTCTCACTCTGTCACCAGGCTGCAGTTCAGTGACATGATCTCAGTTCACTGCAACTTCAGCTTCCCAGGTTCAAGTGATTCTCCTGCCTCAGCCTCCCAAGTAGCTGGAACCACAGGCATGCGCCACAATGCCCATCTAACTTTTGCATTTTTAGTAGAGACAATGTTTCACCATGTTGGCCAGGATGGTCTCAATATCTTGACCTCTTGATCCGCCCACCTCAGCCTCCCAAGGTGCTGGGATTACTGGAGTGAGCCACCATGCCCAGCCATTATTTTCATTCTTTCCAGCAAGCTAGTGTGCTATATTATATAACACTAAACTAGTAAAAGTTGAGTGTGACCAGTTATTGGAACTTAGACTCATGATTTTTGCACAAACATTCCAACTCCTAGGAACAGATTTAATTAGTAAAGAGTTTACCGAAATTCTAAAATTCAAAATTCTGTAAAAACATATAAGATATCCCCAGACAAGTCAGGGAGTAGGGAGATTACACAAAGAAGCCTGTCAGGTGGAACAAAGCCTCTCTCTTTCATAATGTCTGTCTTATTAGTTATCAAAATGAGTGGCTAATTTTTTAAAACAGTTGGTAGAAATATAAGCAGAAAGTAAATGTTCAGTTTCATATTTGATGGAATTCTGAGAACAATTTATTGTATTTCTTCAAATTGACCTGAGGAGCTCAGTAATTTGTCAAAGAGATTAAAGTCAGAAAATTTTGGAACTGAAATTTTATGAACCATTGAAGCAGATCAATTCCTTATTTTTCAGATGGAGAAGCTGAGGCTCGGAGATCTGGTATGACATGCTTTGTATTTACAGAAGGGAAATGGCAGCTTCAGGGTTCAAACCCAAACAGTTCTGTTTCTTCTGCTCTCCCGATTGCAACTGGAATTGAGACAATTAATGCACCTTTAGCCTAACGGTGACATACTAATTTCCATCTTCCACTCGTGGAGAGAGACACATTCTCCCCACCCCCCCACTCACAATACGCCTTTTTTATTTAATCCTCAAGAAGCAGTCCAGTAGACTCTGATGAGATCTGTGACAAAGATGGCTTTTATCAATGACATTTATTCTTATGCACACTTTTGTTGGCTTTGTGCAAAAGAACTTCATTTGGATTCATAAACCTGTTCATAAATTTGTATAATTCCTTTTTTTAACCTTTTTAAAAAAATAAAATGAAAACATTCTGCCAATGCTTTAAAATTTATGACTTCAGAAAACTGTCAAATGTCTTTAAAGATCATGGCAATGTCTTCATTGACAACATAGAGTTTAAAAAAAAAGACTGAAGAGCAATAAGATTATATCTGGTTAGCTGGTTTTTGTATTTTAAATACATAAAAGCAGTATAAAATATAATAAAAATAGATATGTGGATTCCCAGAATGAAGAAATGTTGATATTTTATTCTTTGCTTCAGATTTTCTTTCAAATTGAAAAAAGGCCAAATTTGAAATTTCTTTCATGCTTTCTTTTTTCAGCCACACACACGCAAAATTAATGTAGCATTTTATAGTGTTAGTGTAAAATCAGTGTAGTGTTTTATAGTGTCTATTGTTCAATATGTTTTATGTCATATAATATTGATAAAATATAAATAGAAAAGCAATTTATGTAACCAATCTGAATAAGTTAGTAGTGTTAAAAATAAAAAAAAATACATCAAGATAATTTTCAAAATGGTCCATTGTGATGGATCTGATATTGTAGTCATACTTAAAGAGTTAATACCCTATATTTACTTAGCATCACAAGGAAAGGGTGCAGAGAAATAAATGACCTTGGTTAAACATTTACATGTTTATATACATTAAACATTTGTTACACTGTATTAATACATAGGGTACTGTGTTAAGCATTTCATACCTTTTGCTTTAATCACAAACTGACTACTAATTAGGTATTAAAGTACCATATTATAGATGAAAAAGCAAGGCTCAGATAAATTAAGGAATTTCTAAAAGGCACACAACTATTCAGAGGCAATGGACTGTAGTGATAAAGAGTTTAGGATATGAGCTAGATGGCTTGGGTTCACATTCCAACTTTACATTTTAGCTCTGTGACCTTGACCAAGTACCTTAACTTCTCTGTGCCTAAGTTCCCTTATTTAGAAAATGAAGTTTACACTAATACCTACCACAAAGGGTTTTTGTAAAGAGTAAGCGAGTATATATATGAGTGAGTGTGTGTGTGTGTGTGTGTGTGTGTGTGTGTGTGTGTGTGTGTAACTGAGAACAGTGGCTAGCAGTTCAAAAGCCCTATACAATTATTTCTATTATTATTATTATAATCATTCTTGAATCCCTCATTCACTTGGTCTTTTAAAATCAAACCAAAGGTAAATACCACCTAAACAAGCAAACTGTAAAAGACAGAAACCAAACGTAAATGAGGAAGGGCCATAACAAATAATAGCTGAGTCAAAAAGTGTGTCTTGGAGCTCCCTAGAGGAGACAAAGAAGGAAACATGGTGGGCTTCATGTCTTTTATGTCTGATTGTTGACAGCACATGAGTGCATCACAAAAAGCATTCCTCAAACTCTTAGAAAAGCAAGGATCTTTATCTAATGCATATTGACCAAAATAATAAAACACGTCCTCAAACGTAGTTTAACAAAACTAGAGAGGTTTCTTTATTTTGCTAGTTCTTGGTGAAAGCTGAGGGTTTCATTCAATAATGATGCTGAATATGGGCAGAGGTCAGGATGATATATCCAGATAATGCAATTTGTAGTTGCCTGGCTGTATTTAGGGAAAATGTTGGAGAAGCTTGAACACTTTAAGGGAGTGAACAGTGTTAGACAAACCTTTACAAATAAAGTGTTTTTGACAGTAGCTGAATGAAAATTTAGGTTGGAGTTCTTGAATAAAGATAGAAAGAGAAAAAAATTAAACCTTGCTAATCATATCACTACCAAAAGAATTGAATCTTAATAATCTCTATTTGTGGTTAAAGCTGAGAGCAGATGAAGGAAAAAATGGAAAGCGAAGATTTACAGCTCACGAGAAGCCCAGAAAAGGAGTGCAACAGAAAGAAATTTGAAGGTGAACTGGAAAACGCACTTAAAAGTTTAGACCATCTCTTCCACAGAGATTCAGGTATTGGAGACATTAGATGCTAATATTTCCCAGGACCTAGACTCCCTGTAGCATGAGGCTTTCTGAGGCTAAGAGAAGCTTCCTCACTTGAAACAACAATCAATCAATCAGTCAGTCAGTTTGATATGGGGAGCAACTTGAAGGCATTTCATCTGCAGGTGTTTGGAAGTTTAACAAAATTCCTTTTCTTCAGAGTTGTTACTTAGGGACCTGCGTGCAGAAGCTTCTCTCAGTCTCATTTGTGTGATCTTGCTGGGCAACTGGGGGTCATGTAAATAAATACCTCAAGGACTGGATCTGTCTTCTCACCTGTGAATCCTCAGTGCCTCACATAGTATGAGTGATTAATAAATATTTATTGAGTTGAACAAATGAGTTAGTAAATGAAACCCAGAAAATACAATTTGCCAGTAGTATTTCCTGTAGATAAACAAGGAAATAATAAACCATGGATGGTAACTTGATTATCCATCATGGTTATAGAGGTTGAAGATGTGTATATGTCACTTGCATTTGCCAAAAGGGTTCACATATTATAAAGATAAAGGGAAAGGATGCAAAGATGAAAACACAAAGATATTCATTGCATCAATGATTATAGCAGCCAAATATTGGAAATAACTAAAATGTTCATAAATAAGGTGTGGGATACATAGATGAAATATAGTTCATATTATATAATAGAATATTAGATTATAGAACTTTATTATTCAGAAAAATATACATGCTTTACTGTTAAAGAAGTATTAGGTAGCAATAGTAAATCAAGTATAATTTTGAACTTGTAAATTATTTAATTTATATATAGTTTATAAATAATTTATAAATAATTACATATTATTTAATTAATAGAATGCAAGTTTTTGTGGGTTTTTCATAGAAAGAACTCTTGAAATGTTAACAGTGCTTATCCCTGGGTAGAATAATTATTGATTACCTATATTTTCATTGTTTTTAATTCTGTCTAACACCTAATGAAGCTCCGCTAGTCCCCAAGTACTACATTTATAATCAGAAAGGTAATAAAATGGTTTAAAAGTAAAAATAAAATGCTCTCTTGCTGTGGCCAGGTAGTCTGTATTCTAGTTCTACCTCTGCCTGGGGAATCTTTAGGAAGTTTACTGCAGTCTCTTAGACCTGCTCTCCTTACCTGGAAAACAGAAATACCAATAATGATTCTTAGCCTTTTAATTTTACAAGACAGATGTAAAAAAAATTGTGGCAATGCATGGGAAAGCATTTTGCAAACTGCAAAAAAAGACACATATGATAATGAAGATGAAAATGAGAAAAAAAGGGCAGAGAAAGAGGCGAAGGAGACAATGACTTTTTAGGGTTGAGAGATGAGAAAATGAATGTGGCTAGTGGTAATATTTGGAGACATCATTAGAATAATTTTTTTAGAGATGGCTGTCACTCTGATATACAGGCTGGAGTGCAGTGGCTATTCACAGACACAATCACAGTGAACTAAAGTCTCCACTTCCTGGGCTCCAGTGATTCTTCTATCTCAGCCTCAGGAGTAGCTGGAAGTACAGGCATGTTACACCTCTGTTAACAGGTAAGAATAGTTTTCTAATGAGAAATGTAAACTTTTTATTACGGAATTCAAGAAATCGTATACTAAATAATTAAATTCAAGTCACTTTTATTACTGCTATCAAGTTCTGGAGAGAATGGCCTGTGAGTCTCCTTAAAAATTAGGTTGGGTCTCTGACCATTGTTCTTTATGCGAAAGATTGGAAGATGTGAGTGGTGGACATGAGAGTAGTGGGGGAAGCAATAAATAGTCATTTAATTAACTCAAATAGATACCTGCCTTAAAGAGAAAATAAAAATAAATGCACAGCTAATGATCACAATTTCTCTCCAATTTCATAACAGTCTCTGTGTCTCCTTGATCAAGTCTGTTTCCTTTACTGGCCTTCAGTGTTCTCATTCATTAAACTACAGGTATCAGATAAATCATCTCCTAAGTCCTCTGAGCAGTAAAGTTCTATGAGTCTTAGACTTTATGGATACCATACGTAGATTCCATATGTATTTATCCCTCGCATCTTTTACTTATCTGTAAGGTAGAGAAATTGAGCTAAACTATTGTCATTCTAGTGACAAAGACATTCTTTTGGCTTCCTTGATTAACCTTGCTTACTACTAATTGGTTTGGCTAAAACATTATAATATAATCTCATTATACCATTTTAGCTTGATAAAGCTATCCAAACCTGCATTTCTACTTCTTTATTTTCAAGCTGGGAATAAAAAGAGTACCTACTTTGAATGGTCACTGTGTAGTTACATGAGATACAATACCAAAAAATGACTAAGACAGTTTCATACAGGGTAGGTGTGCAATTAAAGTTATGCTGTAATATTGAGGCAACATATTTTGAGTTTTTCCTGGATATTTCTTTAAACTTAGTAGCAGTTATGAGAATACTCACTGAAATCTGGAGTTTGACTCGGAGACCCATTTCTTGGTTTAAAACTCTATAGAACCAAATCCTGCATAATCTAAAGAATATCACGTTCTAACTGGCTCCTGAGTGTTGACTGGATAAACGATTAAATGAAGGCAGGAATAAAGATGTTCTTTGAAACAAATGAGAACGAGGACACAACATACCAGAATCCCTGGGACACATTTAAAGCAGTGTCTAGAGGGAAATTTATAGCAATAAATGCCCACATGAGAAACGAGGAAAGATCTAAAATCGACACTCTGTTATCAAAATTGAAAGAGCTAGAGAAGCAAGATAAAACAAACAAACAAACAAAAAACTCAAAAGCTAGCAGAAGACAAGAAATAACTAAGATCATAGCAGAACTGAAGGAGAAAGAGACAAAAACCCTTCAAAAAATCAGTAAATCCAGGAGCTGGTTTTTTGAAAAGATCAACAAAATAGAATGTTAGCCAGATTAATAAAAAAGAAAAGAGAGAATAATCAAATAGATGCAATAAAAAACAATAAACAGGATATCAACACCAATCCCACAGAAATACAAACTACCATCAGGGATTACTACAAACAACTCTATGTATAGAAACCAGTAAACCTGGAAGAAATGGATAAATTCACGGACACTTGCACCCTCCCGAAACTAAACCAAGAAGTTGAAACCCTGAATAGGCCAATAACAAGGACTTAAGTTGAGGCAGCAATTAACAGCCTACCAACCAAAAAAAGTCCAGGTCCAGAAGGGTTCACAGCTGAATTCTACCTGACATACAAAGAGGAGATGGTACCGATCATTCTGAAACTATTTCAAGCAATACAAAAAGAGAGAATCCTCCCCAACTCATTTTATGAGACCAACATCATCCTGATACCAAAACCCGGAAGAGATGCAACAAAAAAAGAAAACTTCAGGCCAATCTCCATGATGAACATAGATACAAAATCTTCAATAACATAGTGGCAAATGGTTGCAACAGCACTTCAAAAAGCTTATCTATCATGATCAAGTAGGCTTCATCCAGGGGATGCAAGGTAGGCTCAACATGTGCAAGTCCATAAACGTAATCCACCATATAAATAGAACCAAAGACAAAAACCACATGACTATCTCAATAGATGCAGAGAGGGCCTTTGACAAAATTCAACAGTGTTTTATGTTAAAAACTCTCAATAAACTAGATATTGATGGAATCAATCACAAAATAATAAAAGCTATTTATGACAAACCCACTTCCAATATCATACTGAACAGGCAAAAACTGGAAAGATTCCCTTTGAAATCTGGCACTAGACAAGGATGCACTCTCCCTCCACTCTTATTCAATATAGTATGGGGAGTTTTAGCCAGAGCAATCAGGCAAGAAAAAGAAATAAAGGGTATTCAATTAGGAAAGGAGGAAGTCAAATTTTGCCTATTCGCAGATGACATGACTGTATATTTAGAAGACCCTATCACCTCAGCCAAAACTCTCCTTAAGCTGATAAGCAATTTCAGCAAAGTCTCAGGATACAAAATCAATGTGCAGAAATCACAAGTATTCCTATACTCCAATAACAGACAAACAGAGAGCCAAATTAAGAGTGAACTCCCACTCACAATTGCTACAAGAATAAAAAATACCTAGGAATACAACTAACAAAGGAGGTAAAGGACCTCTTCAAGGAGAACTACAAACCACTACTCAAGGAAATAAGAGAAGACACAAACAGATGGAAAAACATTCCATGCTCATGGTTAGGAAGACTCAATATTGTGAAAATGGCCATACTGCCCAAAGTAATTTATAGACTTAACACTAGCCCCATCAAACTACCAATGACCTTTTTCACAGAACTGGAAAAAAACACTTTAAGCTTCATATGGAACCAAAAAATAGCCTTCATAGCCAAGACAGTCCTAAGCAAAAAGAACAAAGCTGGCAGCATCATGCTGCCAGACTTCAAGCTATACTACAAGGCAACAGTAATCAAAACAGCATGGTACTGGTATCAAAACAGAGACATAGACCAATGGAACAGAACAGAGGCCTCCGGAGCAACACCACACATCTACAACCATCTGATCTTTGACAAACCTGACAAAAACAAGCAATGGGGAAAGGATCCCCTGTTTAATAAATGGTGTTGGGAAAATTGGCTGGTAATGTGCAGAAGTAGAAACTGGGCCCCTTCCTGACACCTTACAATAAAATTAACTCCAGAGTTAATTTAAAGACTTAAACATAAGACCTAACATCATAAAAATCCTAGAAGAAAACCTAGGTAAAACCATTCAGGACATAGGCATAGACAAGGACTTCATGACTAAAACACCAAAAGCAATGGCAGCAAAAGCCAAAACAGACAAATATGATCTAATTAAACTCCAGAGCTTCTGTACAGCAAAGGAAACAATCATTAGAACGAACAGGCAACCAACAGAATGGGAAAAAAATTTTGCAATCTACCCATCTGACAAAGGGCTAATATCCAGAATCTACAAAGAACTAAAATAGACTTACAAGAAAAAAACAAACCCAACCAAAAGTGGGCCAAGGATATGAACAGACACTTTTCAAAAGAAGACATATATGAAGCCAACAAACATATGAAAAAATGCTCATCATCACTGGTCATTAGAGAAATGCAAATCAAAACCACATTGATATACCATCTACCAGTTAGAATGGTGATTATTAAAAAATATGGAGACAACAGATACTAGAAAGGATGTGGAGAAATAGGAACACTTTTACACTGTTGGTAAGAGTGTAAATTAGTGCAACAATTGTGGAAGACAGTGTGGCAATTCCACAAAGATCTAGAAATAGAAATTCCATTTGACCCAGCAATCCCATTACTGGGTATATACCCAAAGGACTATGAATTGTTCTATTATAAAGACACAAGCACAGGCATGTTCACTGTGGCACTCTTCACAATAGCAAAGACCTGGAACCAACCCAAGTGCCACTTGATGATAGACTGGACAAAGAAAATGTGGCACATATACACCATGGAATACTATGCAGCCATAAAAACCATGAGTTTGTGTCCTTTGTAGGGACATGGATGAACCTGGAAACCATCATTCTCAGCAAACTGACACAAGAACAGACAATCAAACACTGCATGTTCTCACTCGTAGGTGGGTGTTGAACAATGAAAACACTTGGACACAAAGAGGGGAGCATCGCACACTGGCCTCCCTTGGGGGTGGCTACGGGAGGGATAATGGGAGGGAGGATGAGGGAGGGATAACGTGGGGAGAAATGTCAGGTATAGGTGATTGGGGGATGGTGGCAACAAACCACCTTGCCATGAACGTACCTATGCAACAATCTTCCATGATCTGCACATGTACCCCAGAATGTAAAGTACAATTAAAAAATAAAACAATGCCATATTCTTTAAGTCTCCAGTGGCTAAAAGTTTGTTGTTCTTGAGCCTAGGTTTGGCTTCATTGGAACCTCCACCAGCTAAATTCACATTAAAGCTAAAAACTAAACAAAACAAATCCAAACTAATATATGATTAATGCACTGCTTTTTAGAAAAGGATAAATAGAGCATTTTATTAACACTTTTTTTGCTGCAACAAAATGACAGTCCACAGATTTTCATTCAACACAACAAAAGCTGTGATCACATTACATCACTTTGAGGCACAAAGCAAAGGGTATTTTTATTTTCTTAAGGTAAAGAATAATTTGCATTTTTTAAACAACCTTTATGTTTTATATTCGCAGTAGCACGGCCTCCAGTCACTAGCACAATACAATGAACAGATCAAATATCCAGAATAGACAAAATACACCAAGAATATTTTGAGTTGAATTGGGAAATGAATTGTCATAATTTTAGGGCATCATAAAGAGGTCTGATGTTAGCTTTTTAAGAGAAAAAAAAAATCATTCGAACCACCCAAACAGCTACTACAAGCAAAATGAAGGTAATATATAGACAGGAAATTTTATGCATTGCACTTATTGCTTGGTACACAAATGTTACAATTCTTGTTGAGTTATATTAAGAAACGACAAGCAAAATGCCTCTTCCCCATCTAAAATTCTATGACTCTATGAAAGTAGAAATTGCAATTCCCTAACCCAACATTAGGTGTATGCTATTTTTGGTTTTGTGTGATTTTTTTGTTATGTTTCTGTGTATGGATATGTGTAAGATATACAGATATATATAGAGAGACAATTTTAATATAATTTATTGTCCTATATATTTAAGACAAATATTTCTTAATAGGACTTTAAATAATAAAATTTTCTACTTACAATATCTCTATGAAGTTTATCTTTCCATATTATATATAGCTCTGTGGCACAAGTTTCATATAGTATTTAATTATGAAGGAAGAAGGATATCTAAACGATTCTCTATTTCTTTGTTGTTAATATTGCATTTTAAGGGCTACATCTCCATAGTAAATTTCTTATTAGATTCTTTATGGTGTATATATCTCTTTTTTTCTAAGTTACAACCAGTACAAAGTTGTAATAAAAAATACATTGAAGTTTATTTCTTTTTATATTTTTTGCAAAATAGTTATGTGATATGCTACATGAAAAGTTTGATTTTATTGAAATGCGAAGTTTTTCATACTGTTAGGTAAATGGATGGAAGAACATGAAGCATACCCCTCAATTTACATGTTCTCTTTCACAGAAATAAGTGTTCATGCCCAAGCATTTCATAGAAAACATTGCAAGATATTCCTCTTGAGGGATAACAAAATATCCCACATTATGCAATTCTAACAATTATTCAGTACAACTGTAGCTGCTGGTTCACAATGTACTTCTTTAATTGAGAGATATCCCAACTCCATGATTTTCCTTAATAAATGTTGCTACAACCTGATGCAGCCAACTTGACAGTTTCCCATTTTTTTTCAAAAAACAGGACTTCTTTGTGCTATCTTGCAATGCAGTGTAACAAATATATAAGTGCATTTTGCATGATCAAGTAGCTTTGGCTTCCTAACTTTTGTAGGATGAGATGTGCCAACTGTTTTAGTTGTGCTTTATTAAACAGTGATGAGTTTTAGCTCATACAAATCCAATGGGTAACTACTTGTTTCTACAATTTTGACCAGTTAACCTGTAAGTCACAAACGCAAGAATGAATGACTTGAATGGAAATGATGGAACTTCACAATTTTACAGATTGCACTTGATGGTAGCCTCATGAGTTTGTTTTCATTTCATTTTTACAGCAAGACTTGCCTGGTTGTTATGCTTACATGTTTACATCATGTGTTTTTTTTTTTTTTTTTTTTTTTGTGCAATCACAATGAATTTAATCACAAACACTAAAAATAAATCCAGTAATTGGTTTTGTTATGAATAATCATCTCGGTCCTTATAGCTGTATGAGTCTTGTACTTCTCCTTGTACAAATTCCTCTTTCTTTTCCCAACCATTGGGCCAACCTCCATTGGCCTGTGTTGTGGCACCATAAGACTTGGTGGTACCATAATTTATATAATTTTGAGTAATGTCCCCTGTTTCTTCATCAAGTTCATCTTCATGAATAAATCCACATTTTTCTTCACTTGTTTCCTCAGGGTCTGCCCAGGGTTGCTTCTCTCCCGAGGCAAATATTGCATAAAATATAACTCCACCATAGTGGACTAGGGCAGCGATCAGGAAGACATACTGCCACTCTTCACGTGACTGCAGTGACAAAAAGCAGCACTGTGAGAAGAGACTCCCCATGATTTAAGCGCCTAACAACTTTTCTGAATGCACCACTACTTAGACTTCATAAAACACTATCTTTGGTCCATGTCCTGATTATGTAAAGCAAACACTCGATATAACACTTCTGTAATACTATTACTTTTATTATTTAATTTTTTACATCTAAAAGTTTAGAAATAAAATTCCAAATATATCTACAGCCTGATGATTTTTAAAATATTCATAATCTCTTTTCATGTCCGTTGATCTACTTGTCTTTTTATTTCATTTCTTTTGTTTCTTTACTTCTAGTAAACCTGATTTTTGAAGCTCTGCATAAACATATAAGTACAAATAGCTGATGATAATATTCTTCCTTGGACAACTGCAGAGGACTCTGAATTGAGGTTTACAAACAAACCTAAGAAGACATCTGCTTGACTATTTTAAAAAGCTAGAGACAAAAGGGGTTTTTGTCACATCAGGGATATTAGAACTATCAAAAAGTGTTGAGAAACATATTGTTTATGGTTTGGGAAATGGACTTTCTTGGAATTCCCAAAAAGGTATTTTATTCTGAGCCTCATTTATCTTTCCCACTCAGAGAAGTGATGAGTGGTCCAGAAAGAGAATGCCAAGGATAATATTTTAACTCTTTTTCCAAAAAAAATTTATCATTTTGAGAAACTGTCTTCTCTGACCAAACACCTGTTTTGACCATCTTACCTTATTCTTTGTCATTGCACCAACAATGATAGGACAAACCATTCCTGACAATGTGCCGACACCATTCGAAATGCCCATTAAGATACTGGCATATCTTGGAGCAATATCCAAGTGGTTAACATTGAAACCTGAAATACACACATAAGTTTTGAATCAGGGAATTCTAAACTTCTTAGAAGTAAGAACCTACAGAACCACAGATCACGGCTCCTTAAAATATATTGGGTACAGAGGACGCCCTTAATTACTTTGTGATATTTTCTCTTGGGGATATAATGAGAATGGAATGATGTCTGAATTATTATCCAATCCTTAATATGTGATGCTAAGTCCACAGAGAGGAGGTAATGTTCTCTTAACAACAACAACAAAAAAGGCAGGTCAGGAGGAAATTGAGTATTAACAAATCTAAATGTTTTCTAAATATTTTATTGTCTTCATTTTCCAGTGGAAATATTTGACTATTATTCAATGTATCAAAGATGTATATGAAGATGTCTATAAAAAGATACACGTATGTATCTGTTATCAGCAGTCAAGATCAGAATGCCACAAGAACAAAGAAAAACAAAATTATATCTTACCAGATATAGCAAATCCACTGAACCCCACTGCAAGTACCAAGAATGAGATTGCTACCCCTCTAGTATGAGAATAGCCAACGACCAGGAGCAGTGTGGCTTCCATGCCAAAACCTTTAGAAGCAAACACATAGAAATTCTTCAGAAATTTTTGAAATTTTACCAATGAGCCAAAATTGCTAAAAATGTTCCAACTTGTTGACCTAGAAATTCCACTTCAGAGAGCCTATCTTCAAAAATAATAATAGTAATAATTTATCATAGAGATTTGTGAAGCTTTCCTTACGTTTTAGTTAAGACATCCAAAACATCCTATAGTTTCAATAATGGGAAGAGGTAAGTTAGTTACAAAAACTACAAATGGTATTATTAAGCAATTACTTAAAACTAGGAGTTACAAAAAGTTTGAAGATGAAAAAGTTGTTTTAAATGAACAATGAAGGCACAAATGTAACTGCATCTGAGTAATTTGATACATGTAGAAAAAGTTATTCACTCATGTAGGCTAAACTGATTGAACTAAAAATATGATCTTAGTGCCACTTATGTACTTACCACCACAATTCATGATCTTTCTCACTGTAGTAGTTGAAAGAATCTGCTTGCTTCTTAGAAAATCTGCAATTTGCCCTCCAATAGGCACAATAATTGTCATTACTAAGTGTGGCACAGCAGATAGCATGCCAACCTGATGAAAAACAAGAAAGGGGAGAAATAGACATAGCCATGAATAATGTGAGCAGTTTAATGGCCTTGGTTTTCTGAATCTGTCATCAAATCTTTACTAACAAAGGAAGGAAAATGCTGTTTCCAAATGACCACTTACTCATTTCTAGAATAAGTAATGCCTTCCACAGAATAAATGAGAAAAGCTAAGTGAATTTACTTTGACCCCTTTCTACCTTCTATGAGAAGGTAATTTTTTTTTTTTTTGCTATGTTACGAGTCAGTAAATTTTGAGTATGAATCAACTATTCTGACATCATTAAATGTGTTGGCACAAATACATCCTTAGTGAAAGAGAGGGAAAGTGGCAATAGAGAGAGAGACAGAGTAAGGAAAAATACATTTGACACATCTCAAAGAGCCTGTATTTAAAATTCATTTTTAATTCATATGGGACAAATGCATATTTGCATTTTAAATATATATCTCTTATGAGTTTTATAGCACAGACATAATTTCTATAGAGTAAGATCCCAGATAATGCAGATAAGTTCTTCAGGTTTAAGTATTTTCTACATCAAATATCAATACTTGATCACATTTTTATATGAAATTAATGAAAAAAAATACATTTGACCATACAAAAATGTGATCAGGTATTGATATTATCACACTTAGTAATTGCATATAGTTTTTTCATTACTTTCGTGCCTAATTTAAAACTTTACCCACCAGGATCAGTTAAACACACATTTTTAAGTATTAATTACACACAAAGCACTGTGTTCTAAGCATTTTGGGGACCAGAAGTATAAATAAAATGCATTTAAATTATGTATTACCACATACGTGGACTTAATAAACTTTGAATGGAAACATATAAGGAAGATTTTTTGTTTTTTGTTTTGTTTATTTTCTTACTAAGTATATATTGAAGAACAATTCCTGGCAGATAGTGTTTATTATTTATGTTTAAGTATGTCTTTTCAATTAGATTATTGAAGGTTTGAGACAAAGATTCTATTTTATTTTACTGGTATATAGTATGGTATCACAATCACGGATTTGAGTTGTCATAATGATTACTTGTGAGAGTAAATATTCCATGATAGCTTAACCGTTCAGGCTATTTAATGATCTCTCCCATCCCATATGGAAGATTTTAATATTCTTCTTAAATAAAGAAATTGAGACTCAGAAGTCTTAAGCGATCATGAGAGCTAAATATTAAATCAGTTCTACCTGAGTCCAAACACTGGGATCTTAGCCACTATGTTTAGCACCACTACCGCTAGAAGGAAAAATCAAATACAATCAGACAATATATGTTAATGCACTTAGTCTAGTACAAAACTTGGTATGTAGCAGGGGTTCAACAGTGAGCTAAATAAAGATGTCAGATAAACTGACATTAGAAAAAAAATTATTGCTTTGAGACCAGCATCTTGAGAAAAGTACAGGGATTTTTATTCTTCATAGGGAGTAGATATATTTCAAGCAGTCAATGTATAGAAAGAAAGCTTTGAATTAAAAAAAATTATGGAACACTCTATGTTAGGATTTGTATAGAATTACATGGCATGGTTTGGCATTTTTAAAGGCAGGCTAAAAGCTTGGGAGTAACCACATTGCCTAAGTCCACATAAACAACTTGCATTTTGACGCAGTATTTGATACACCTGAAAAGTTTTTTAATTGAAAATTCTCTGTTATTTGCTATCTATTCAAACAATCATCTTGATTACTTTGGATAAGGAAAGAACAAAGCTATGGTTATTTTTTAACACTTTCAGCAAAGGGTGTGCAAAGCTCTATGGAAAATGCAAGGTGTTAACAATCTAGAGGGTTAATGAGACAGAAGTTTTAGACTATTTTGGCATATTATTTAACAGCTGACGGTATTGAATATCCTAGCTTCTTAAACAATATGTAGATATTCTCTGTATTTGACCTCAAAAGGGCCAAAGAGGTTTCAAAAGTTTATGAGTTATTCAGCGATCTTCTTGGCTTTTGGTGACTTATCATGAGTAATAACTTGCCACATGATCAAAATGATCAGAACCTTCCTAAGGATCATTTATGTCAATCGCATAAAAGTTTGCTTATTATTTTAAGGTTTTGCAGGATAGGCTAAATGTTTTTGAGATTAGTACTGCTTTAATCTTCATAGAAACTCCAGGTAACTAGATTTTTGCCCATCCTTCTTTTTGCTTTTCTGGGTCACAGTCTAGATCGTATCTCTTCCTATCTGATCCATGTTCTGTTCAGAAATAGCAGCAAAGCACAGCCCGCCAACAGTATTATTCTCCTCCCCTAAGTAGGAAACTCAAAAGGAATGGATATCTATTCTCATTTGGCTTGTCCCCATAACCTCACCTTTCAAAGTGCTGGTTAACCCTAGCACTGACCTACTGATATGCCATTTTCGAGGTCCTGAAAATGTTGCATATAAGCACAGGCTAATATAATATATTAAATTATATATATATATATATACACACACACACACTTGATTAAAAAAATAAATAAATAATATATATACTTGACATATATTGTATTGGCCTATGCTAATATAAATATATATTACTATACATATATGTATCAGTTAACTAATATAATTAACTTATATACTTTGATATAAAATATATGTTATAATTTTATTTATATATATGTTACTATCTTAACTAAGTCAGTATACTCAGAACGAAGATGAAGCCATTGCACTTGTGTTTTTTTTTTTTTTGTAGGATACCCAATTTAACTAAAGTTGCAGAGAATGACCTTCCATGTAAATATTTTATTTACTTTACCTAAATTTGGCTGCACTTCTTAAAGATGGTATTAATACCATTATTTAGAGATGAGAAAATTGCAGCTGATAATTATTCAAAAGTCTGCTCAAGATTATATACCAATACTTTGCTGTAGAGCTTGTATTTGAAACCATGTCAGCCTAGACCCAAAGCAAATTCTCTCTGTTCTCCAGCATCTCCTATACAAATTTTTCAGCTAAGTCAGAATTTTTTAAACCAATCTAATTCATATCTGAGGACCAATCTGTGGTGTGTGAATTTATCCACAATTTTAGTTAAAAATATAACTAATAAAGAAAATAAATCAACCCATCTGGTTAATTTATAATTAGTTTTTGCAAAATACCATTGCTTTTACTTAAGCATTCTCAATTATCGGACGTACAGGAGCAAAATGATCACAGTTTCATTAACATCAGTTGGCTTCCTCGCTCTCCCCTCTGAGACCTGGCTTTATTAATAGCCTCTCAGTGTCATATTTGTCCTAGATTATGAAAATGGACTCACACCTCCAGCAGTCTTTGTTGAGATGTATAACACCTCTCAGAGTTCCCAAAGGCTACCCTGGAATATTTGATCAGCTCCAGAGACAAGAGCTCTGACTAAAGCAGCCATTCTTCTCAGGGATGGAGGAAACAGTTTCCTTAGAAACAGGAATTACAAAAGAGCTCTTAGAATAGCTACTCCTAAACTGAGGTTTTCTTAAGTCCCAGGTCTCAGATAGTCTTTCAAGTAGAGACAGAATATGAATAGCGAGCCCAGCTGGACTTATGTAATGACATGAAGAGAGATAGCAAGACCATTGCCAGCACAGACAATGCATTCAGGACTCAGCAAAGGGCTTGGCATAGAGATGGCATTGAGCAGATACTCACTAAATGCTTGAATGGATACATGATTTACCTGAATTTGAATGGCATAGTAAAGATAATTGAACGGAAATCAAAGAGTCTTTGTCTGAACTTGATTTTGTTATGTATTACTAGCATGGCTTTAAGCAATTTAAATATTTTCCCTAGTTTCTGTTTTCCCATGATTTTAAAATTTTATTTTATTTTATTATTACTTTTTTTAGACGGAGTCTTGCCTCTGTCACCCAGGCTGGAGTGCCACGGTGTGATTTTGGCTCACTGCAACCTCAGCCTCCCAGGTTCAAGTAATTCTCCTGTCTCAGCCTCCTGAGTAGCTAATTTTTGTATTTTTAGTAAAGATGGGGTTTCACCATTTTGGCCAAGCTGGTCTCAAACTCCTGACCTCAAGTGATCCACCCATCTCGGCCTCCCAAAGTGCTAGGGTTACAGGCGTGAGCCACTGTACCTGGCCTTCCCATTGTTTCAACAGAAATGACGGTTGTTGTTCAAAAGGTCAACCAGCAAAGGTTGTTAATGAATATGAGAATATTTTCTAAATTTTGAGTTCCTATATAAATATAGTATAGTATTTTTGTGTTCATTTTACTCTTATAGAAAATCTCAAAATGATTATATTCCCATAACTATGAACAAATGTCTGTGGAATTTAGCATGCTGTGTTGTAATTGGTAACTTACTTTCATGTTTATACCACTAAGCTGTGAACACTTTGAGGCTCAAAATCATATTTTTATTTCTGCATCTAACATAAAGTTCTGCACATTGTGTGCAATAAATAGTTAAATTAATAAATTGTATGGACAAAATACAAGGGTGTTTGCAGATTTTCTTTTTACAATTCTCATATATTTTAGCTGTTCAAGAGTTCTAGGATCACTGAAGAATAATTAGATAGGCAATTAGTAAGTAGAATCCTATTTGAATGGAATACCTTTTTTTTCGCATTTACATTGTCTGTGACCTGACCCTTACAGCAAATTATGCATATTTACAGGGAAAAGATTACACTGCTGCTTGCCCCAATTGGGCTGTAAGTTCCATGAAGGCAGATACTAGGTTTGTTTTGCTTGTATTCTCAGTACCAGAGAGCAATTCTAGCTGGCAATAGAATACAGTAGATACTGAAACATTTTAATTTTCTTCTAATCCCTGGCAGTTATTTCTTTAATGAATAAATGAATAAGCTCTGAAAATTCAAAGGTAACAATTTTTGCAAATGAAGTTAATATTCACTTAAATACATAGGTAATCCACAATTTATATAAGAATAAATTTCACGTACCTTGCTAATTTCAAATCCAAAGACTTCCTCGAAATATGCTGGCTGACTAATGAGCAATAAATAAAAAGTCCAGCTTCTGCAGAAGTTTGCAACAATTATTGCATAGACTGGCATGGATGTAAAAAATTTCCTCCATGGAGTCTTGAATTTCTGAAATTTCAAAAACAGATATTATGACCATTTTACATATTTTCAAACTTAAATGGGAATAACCAGTGCTTTGCATTTTAAGGATGTATATAACAGGTCATAAGTTGGATGTAGGAAGATGTAGTGAAGCATTAATTATAACCACAAAGTTTACCTTAACTACATAAATAATCATTGAAAGAGAAAATGAAAGATCTCAATCGCTGCTACTGATTCAATTATTATAGCTTTAGGAATATACAAAAATTTCAATAATTTTTGAATCAATTATAGAAAATTGATTCAAAAAGCATAGATCCTACTTTTAAGGTTTTTTTCTTTTCCTTTTTAGTGGTGATAGATCATATCTCAGCTAAAACTCTCTACCACATCAGTGGGCTTGTGATAGCCAAAATATTTTATTTACAACATTGAAAATTCAATGTATTCATGAAGAGAAAGATACAAAAAGGGAAGAGTACAGTATTCTAGACCCTACCTGATGTCAATTATTCTACTATTAATCAATCTAAGTCAATTATTCTGCTATCAATCAATCTATAAATTCTCTTGAGAGATAGTAGCTATAACTATGAATTCTGTGACATTGGAGTTCAAGGTTCTATGAAACTCAGAACAGCTGGGTGAAAGCATTTGTCCATTCCCCTAGCATACCTTAGGCATACAACTAGCTACTTACAATATTTAAAGCATTCAAAATTAACAACATAAATATGATCAGCTGTGTATATGACCCCTTTAAAAAATTAAACCTAATTGTACTTAAAGTTTCTGTATATGCCCAAATGTAACCAAGTATGTATTCACCCTCAAGACTAATATTTTTAGACCTTAAAATAGCCCTCATATTCTCCAATTATTTCTCAATTACGTTGTTTGGAACACCAAAATACTGCTTGGTGAGGAAACAGTAGCCTAAAATAACTTTGTTAAAAGCTAACTTGGGATCCTTGACCTAACTAAATTACTGAAAGAGAAGGCAAACATATTTCACATGGATTTAGCAATTATTCCTGAGTGTAAAACCTCATAATTGCTAGTATTGGTTGTGGCTGTAATTAAGCCTTTTAAAGATCACTTTAAATGCAACACAGTAGGAAGTTATGATGTGGTGATCATAAATATATGAAAGACAAAAAAGAAAGAAAACGAAAACAAAAATCTGCCCTGATAATATGTAATGAATACTGTGGCTTTGGACAAAAAAATTTAGTGGCGGCATCATAAATGGGTTTAAAAATGCAGTTTTTAAAAAGTAATCAATATGTTCTAGGAAAATGATTCTAGATGAGTACAGTTATTTCACAGATAATAAAAATGCCAGAAGACAGAAATGTCTGCATTATGGTGTTATGTTAGCATAAGAAATGACTCCAGAATATTATTAGAAGTAAAAAAAAAAAAAAAAAAAAAAAAAACTTTTCCCTGCTGGGCAAAGATCCTTTCATTCATACCAGGATCATCTTTACTAAGAACTTTATTCTTTATTCTGATGCTAAAATACTTCATCAAATGCAAGAGAGAAATATCTCATTTCATATCTTTAAAAAATTGCTGAGGTATTAAAGGGGAGTTTATGGTAATTTGATAATGTTCTATTTATTGAATTGGCTGTTTATGTTTAGTTTATACAAATTAAAGAAGCAGAATATTTATTATTTGCAAATTTTTCTGTACATACATTATATTTAAATATATATATTTTAAAAAAGACATTTAAAAGACATTGCAATCAGTTGCAATGTGTGATTCTTAATCAGATTCAGATTCAAAACAAATAGTTAGAAGTAAATTTGAATATAGGTTAGATATTAGAATATAGATGGTAACAGAAATTTGAATATGATGTGGGTGTTAAATGATAATAGAGAATTGTTTGTAATTAGGTATAATAGTAGCCCTGAGAATGTGAAGAAGAATATTAGTTTTCTAGAGATACATATGAAGTATTCATGGATAAATTGTTTTGAGGTTTCATTTACTTTGAAATAGTTCATCAAGACAAAAGTGAAATAAATATGGCAAGATGAAAATTGTTACACCTATGTGGTGGGTATATGATATTCCTGATTCTTCCTCTTTTGCCATATATTAAATTTCTTTCACAATAAAAAAGTTCAAATTAGCTAAAATACAAATTCTATTCCCACATAATCTCATTTTTAAATTTACTTTGAAGCTACAGGAACATGTGAAACATCAGTAAAAAGTAAAATACTGTGTTTAGAAAAGCAGTGAGGTATAGGAAGTGGGGAGCTGAAGATTATGCTGTTTTTTTCCATCCTCCTGTTGTTCTTTCTGGGGTCATTTGTTGGAATTAGTTTTTACTTAGACATAATTTCTGATTTTGTTTTGAATTTATTTCTAATCTCGACATATGACCTCTCAAGAACTGGCAAATAATAGAACATAATGAATAAATAGGATATAGGCTGATCAGATTATGTTGGAACTAGAAATCCAGGCTAACCTCAGAATTTGCCATAAATCAGCCTCTATTACCTTCTGCTCAAAATAACTGCAGCTAATGGGCACCAGTGCATACTACCAATATTCCACCCACTCCCATATCACCTCTCATTTCTCAATAGCCACCATAAGAAATTATTCGTATATTTACAGAAGGAAACACGAAGGGGAAGATTCTAATACCAAGTTAACTCATGGAACCACTACAATGTAAAGATTTTTTAAACTTTGAAAGTTTAACTTCTGAAATTATACATGATATGGGATTTTTCTTATTCATTAAGGGCCAATATAGCTCAGTAATAATGGGTGATAGAATTTTTTATTTTTAACTTAGGATGAGATGTCAAAGAAAGGCATTCTTTAACAAATGAAGCAGAGAATCTAAGCTGGAATCAAACACACCTCGAATAAGGAGAGGGAGGTGTTTGTTTTAAAAGAACACATGCATAATATGCAAGAGTCATTGATTCTACAACTAGTGTCTGACACTTTCCAACTCTTAGCATAAGGAAAATGCATTCATAGTTCAGATCACCAAATGACTGAATCTTTCTGAATACACTGCTTTTACTAACCAGTGTTTTCCGTTTTTTTTTTTTTTTTTTTTTTTTTTTAGATTGAATCTCACTCTGTCTCCCAGGCTGCAGTGCAATCTCGGCTCACTGTAACCTCCATCTCCCTGGTTCAAGCCATTTCCCTGCCTCAGCCTCCGGAGTAGCTAGGATTATCGGCATAGGCCACCATGCCTGGTTAATATTATTTTGTTTTCTTAGTAGAGAAGGTGTTTCACCATGTTGGCCAGACTGGTCTCAAACTCCTGAGCTCAGACAATGCACCCACCTTGGCCTCCCAAAGTGCTGAGATTACAGGCGTGAGCCACCACGCCTGGCCTGCTTTTTTAAACATAATATAAGGTGGCTTTGTATTAATTAATATGTACAACATATCAATGTTACGTGGAATAAAATATTCGGATTATTGGAATAGAACTACGTTTTCTCTCTCTTTAGATAAATCCTAAGAAATCAAATCATCAGAAAAAAAAAGGCTTCACAACATTGTCTTTATAATACTTGATATTCATAATAATAATCCTGAAAGATAATGACATTTCATGAATAAAATAAATGTTGTTAATAATTATTTTATGTCAGCTACTATTGGTGTTCTAATGCTTCAGTATCTCCTAAACCATATATAACGTAAATACACATGTATTAAACCTACATTTAGAATATAGTAGATCCCCCTTAACCACGGTTTCATTTTCTGAGGTTTTGGTTACTCCTTAAACAGTATAATAAGATATTTTGCAGGGAGGGGCACATTCAGTTAAGTTTCCTTACAGTATACTGTTATAATTCTTCTGTTTTTGTATTAGTCACTGTGGTTAGTCATTACTATATCTAGTTTATTAAATTTTATCATAGGTATGTGTGTATAGGATGTGTATGTATGTGTATGTATGCATTAAATTTTATCATAGGTATGTGTGTATAGGAAAAACCTTATATATAGGGTTCAGTACTAGCCACAGTTTTAAGCAACACTGGGGGTCTTGTAATAGATCTGTTGAGGATGAGGGGGTACTACAGTATTCAATAAACCAAAAATTGCCCTTTTCATGGACTGTTTTGGATTTTTTTTAAATTTAAAATTGACAACTATTTATTGTATTTGTTTAAATTATAGACCATATTGAGCTGTTTAAAAATCTTGTTTAGATTTACAGTCATGGTTATAATCCAGTGTACATTTTAAAAGGCTTAAGAAAGGGTAAAGGAAAAATTAAATGACAGATGGAGGAAATAGCTATTATTCCTAAGTCAGAGAATATGGATGGACACAAAAAAAGTTATGATTGATATAAAATTAGTTTTGTTGAGGAAGAAGTTGTAAGATAGTTTGGTTGGTCAAGGGGGAACAAGGTGGGAATAAGATAGGAATATACACCATAATAAAGTTCTTACTTCCATTGCACCTAAAAGATTTGCACTCTCTCCAATGCTTTCTTCTATGTACCTACGTTCTTCATCTGTAATAGTAGGATGCTTTGCAGGACTTTCATAAGACACCAAAAGCCAAAACATGTACCAGACCATTCCAAAGCTTCCTGCAAGCAACAGTTCAGAAGGAGAAAGTCAAATCTACCACAAATACTTCAATTTAACAGTGATGTGCTGGAATAAAACTGCAATCATCTCATGACAAACATATTCTATTAGAAAGAAGAATTCAAGCTTATGTTTCTTCAACTGACATTGGCCATCTTTTCTTCTCTTTTGCCATTAAGCTTCAAACTTCTTAAAGGCTAGTCCTGTGGTTTTATCTCTTTGTCTATATTAAATAGCACTGATACACAACAAGCCGTAAATAATTATTGAATGGTGTAGTTTGGAAGGTATTCATTCATCCAACAATACTGAGCAGTTAGTATTCTAGGTACTCTAGTTAAGGTAGAGAAATATAATGAACAAAACAAAATTCCTGCTGTCAAAGAATTTTTCTGGGATTGAATCCCTTTCCTTCTTCCCTGCCTGTAATATATAAAATTGGTTGCATTTCCAGAGAAAATAATTGCTCATTTCCCTCTCCTGTTAGCACTTCCAGATCTAGTAAACAGACTATTAAAGAAAACCTACTTATTTTAGCTTCAGTGGCTATATTACATAAAAAGTGGGCCTCTGTACTTAATGTTTACATGACTGTATATGATATTATTTTCAGCACATACTATTGCCTATTGATTGTTCTTTGGGAAGACGAAAATTATAAATTCCAAGGCCATAAGCTAAATTCTTTTTCATCCTCTTCTTCATTTAACACTCACACCATTAAAACATGTCCTTTTTGTGCAATATAAATCTGTAAGCATTAATAATAGCAAGAATTTCAAGTGATTTATTCTGGTTTCCCAGCAGTTGGCCGTTTCATTTTTCCCTCACACTGTTCTCTTTCACTTGGGTAACAACCTAAATGCTACTGATCCCTACAACACTTTCTCTTTTGCCTATTCAATCTCTAAGAAGTGATCCTTAACACCATACATAGCTTCTGATGGGCTGTGTTCCTTTTAATTACCAAATATTGCAGCAAACATGATTTAGGTTCAGATAGGGCTTAAAAATTTAGTATAATATAGTGGTTACAGAATATAACTCCTAGATTCAAATCCTGACTGTGTAACTCATACGCTATGTGATCCAATCAGTAACTGAATCTCGCTAAACCTCCACTATAAAATGATGTAATAATTCATTTTTATGGAATTGTGGAAAAGTTAAAGGAGGTAATGTATAAACCGACAAACACAGTGGATGGTGCAAAATAAGCACTCAAAAATGAGAAATCTTGTAATTTTGTAATAATTATCATTACTGCTAACTGAATTCACCCAAAGTGCCAGACACACTGCTAATTACTTCATGTGTATTATTAACTTACTCCACTATACTGATCTTATCTCTTTAATATTTGAAATATGAAAACTGAATATGTGACTCCAGACCAAATTATTGTTTCACACAGCAAGTAAGCAAGTATTATGATAGGATATTTTCAGACTATCTGTTTACACTTTGTATCATACAATGATAAATATCAAACGAGATGTAACTTGAAATAATGATACTAGTTGTTTATGAGTGCCTTGTTTAAATTTGTATTCTTACTTTAATGTCACACATCTTCAATGAAGTAATGGACTAAGGCACAAATTAAAGTATTTAACGGATAGCTATATCAGCTTGAACAATACACCCTGTAAATCAAGTGCTGTTAAACTTCGTTGAATTATGCACTCTTTTGAAAATCTAATGAAGGGTATAAATTAAAATCTGATTTCAAAAAATCTCCCTAAGGAGGAAAATACTCACAAATATATACATGGCTTGCAATTTAGGACATTCATGGGTCCAAAACCCATTCATGACTTTTGAACCACAAAAAGAATCCCTACGATAAGTGACATTTAATGACATTCTACAGGCTGAATAATTTGTTCTGATGAGAACATTTCAAAATGGGAATGAATCAGTGCAAATTTGGAAGCAGCCAGATACTGTTCTACCACATGACTTCATTAATATTTCAGATTCTCATGGCAATGTTCAAAGATGATATTAATCAGTGACAATATCGGTTGGAATCCAGCTCTCTTATATTTTTCCTTTCCTCATTATTAAAAAGTGCATCTTAGAAAGGAAGACTGTAGGGATATTTTGAAATGGTTAGAAAGTGAATATCAAGAGTGTTTTAGACTTAGGATTACATATTTTGTTTCAACGTGGGGGCTTACTTGCCTTTATTTCAGGGGAAATGAGGACTCAGATGTGCTGCCACAGCAGCTAACTGCTGATATTTCATCAAAGAATTGAATCGTTGCACTAGCAGCACCACCGCCTTTCAGCTTCACACCCCCATTCAGTCGTGAAGATGCAGAATCAGCAAAATGACCAAGAAGGTAATAGCAAAGAAAGGTGGGTGCAGCCTACTCTTTCCTATTCATTAGCTTTTAATCAAGAGCTAATTTAATATTTTTTCATAATCAAGGACATAGATTTACTACATGACAAAGTTCCTGTCAGCAATGTGTTTGCTTTTTAAAACAAGAAATGGCAATCTAAGAAAAATAACAGAGATTAAATATTTTCCTAATCTTCAGAATACAATGAAATGATTCATAAGAGAAGAAAATAAGTAAGTAAACACAGAAATATATTTAGTGATTGATCTCATTGTCTTCAACCACTTTTCTTTTAGCCTATGCACATTTCACTTAACTCTATTGTATAGAAATGTAACATACCATAGACATAAAATACTGAAGACCAGCCAGTATACTGTACAAGAATGCCAGCTAAAGGCATTGCAATCACAGCTCCGGCATAGGAACCTAAGGAACAAGGAAGAATGGGAGAAAGGTGAGTGAAATCAGTAGAAATTCTTGATTTCATCTCATGTTCCTTGGTTGATTCACACAGACAGACACTTGCACATTCACGTACATGTGCCTCACACCCATACACATACCCACCACCACCAAACACATATATGTCTACATACATACACAGGAACACAGGATTACACAAATGGATACCATCTACTTCCAACCCAAGACACAATAGAGATTGAAAGATAACAATGGAGCCATGCTGACTAACATGTGTTGTGCAGGTGTGTGTGCTGGACTTGGGACAGAGTGTGCCAACACAAACCAGACACCCGAAATCTATTCTTGCTACCACAAGCATGTTCAAAATCATGCGGTTTCAAGTTTGTGTAGTTTTCTCTGACTTCATTTTATTTTATTTTTCTGCCAAAGGTCTCTTTATTAGTATCCATGATTGAGGGCATATTGCTTCAGTTCTCAACGCATGGCCAGAAGATGTCATCATGGTAAGTTATCACGTTTTTCCACTATGGCAAATTTGTTCTCTTTTCTGTCCCATAAAACAGTTTAAAACATACTGGCAATTCTCATGATAATAGGTAGCATTCATTAGCTTTTCTAGTGAGTATCACCTAATTTATATCCCTTTGATTTTTATATAGTGGATTATTAAAGGCAATTGTAAAAAAAAAATCCTTAGACATATTGACAGAAATGGCAATATTTATGCCCTGTGATTTAGACCCAAATGCATGTAAATTCAACCTCTATAGGTAATAATACTGTTAATCTTATGGCTTAAATATACAGCAAAATCACAGCAGCCTTAATTTCCTATTATTAGGATGATTCATAGCAGTTCTAATAGCTGATTTGGAAAAGGAATTGCTTTTTTGCCTTACTGCTTTGGTAGAAAGAGAATAACATGAGCATTCTGCAGGCATTAAATGATCTTAAATCACAGTGATTGTCTTAAAATGTTTTAAAAGTTAGCAGTGAACAAAAAGTAGCTTTAGATTAGCAGAAATAGCTCTACACTTTAAAAGTTGGGGCTGAAGCTTTAATACATGTTCATTAATTCTATTTCCCAAAATAGCAGTAAGGTCAGTTATGATACCTAAAATAAAAATTCTAATGAATGGGAAATTATAGCCATAGTACTTAGGAGAATACTTAAAGATCTTGTTGATTTAAATTATAATAGTTATTTTCTATAGGCATTTTATTCACTATAATTCAAACATATAGCTGTATCAAATACAAGTTCTGAGAAACTGTTAGATTTTAACACCAGACAGAATTCAAAGTAAATGTAATATTTATTTGTAAACATAATTACATAATATTTTTTAAATCTCTGTAAATGTATTTAAAATTTGTATTTTTATATCTCTGTGTCTAGGTATAGTAAAAAGAAAACATTTAGGCTCTCAAAAATATGTACTGCAGTATGAGTATTATAAAAAACACCACCACCCATGAATATATTTGAAATTCTAGATGAAATGGATCAATTCCTAGAAAAATACAAACATAATAATAAATATAATTAAGCAAAATAATAAAACAAAAGAAATGGAAATGGTGGTCAAAAACCTTACCACTCATAGATGCACATACAAAACCCAGATGGTTTTACAGATGAGTTGACCAAACTTTCACTTCTAATTAAGTTGTTCCTAAACTTTTACCCACCATAACTGCATCTGCACACAGTACTCACCACAAAAGGAGGTGGTTGCCAGTCTACTCCTCTCTAGAGGTGGGGCCCATTTGCTCCATATCCCATGACATGCTGGGTAGGTAACACCCTGTGTTGGGGGAAGATATTCATTTAGGATCAAGAGTCTTTTTAAAAAGCCAAAATAGACAAATGGGACCTAATCAAACTCCACAGCTTCTGCACAGCAAAAGAAACATTCATTAGAGTGAATCGGCAACCAACAGAATGGGAAAAAATTATTGCAGTTTACTCATCTGACAAAGGGCTAATATCCAGAATTTACAAAGAACTGAAACACATTTACAAGAAAAAAACAAACAAGCCCATTCAAAGGTGGGCAAAAGATATGAACAGACACTTTACAAAAGAAGACATACATGAGGCCAACAAACATATGAAAAAATGCTCATCATCACTGGTCATTAGAGAAATGCAAATCAAAACTACATTGAGATACCATCTCACGCCAGTTAGAATGGTGATCATTAAAAAATCTGGAGACAACAGATGCTTGAGAGGATGTGGAGAAATAGGAACGCTTTTACACTGTTGGTGGGAGTGTAAATTAGTTCAACCATTGTGGAAGACAGTGTGGCGATTCCTCAAGGACCTAGAAATAGAAATTCCATTTGACCCAGGAATCCCATTACTGGTTATATATCCAAAGGATTATAAATCGTTCTACTATAAGTACACATGTACACAAATGTTCATTGCAGCACAGTTTACAATAGCAAAGACCTGGAACCTACCCAAATGCCCATCGATGATAGGCTGGACAGGGAAAATGTGGCACATATACACCATGGAATATTACACAGTCATCAAAAATGAGGAGTTTGTATCCTTTGTAGGGACATGGATGAACCTGGACGCCATCATTCTCAGCAAACTGACACAGGAGCAGAAAATCAACACTGCATGTTCTCACTCATAGGCGGATGTTGAACAATGAGAACACATGGACACAAGGAGGGGAGCATCACACACTGGGGTCTGTTGGAGGGAAATAGGGGAGGGACAGTGGGGGGTGGGGAGTTGGGGGGGATGGCATGGGGACAAATGCCAGATATAGGTGAGGGGGAGGAAGGCAGCAAATCACACTGCCACATGTGTACCTATGCAACAATCTTGCATGTTCTTCACATGTACCCCAAAACCTAAAATGCAATTTAAAAAAAGAGTCTTTTTAGTATCCTGTTCAAATCCTCCCCGCCCTTCAGACATCTTTCCATCTCATTTTTTTTTTTTTCTGATTAAGGTAAAAGAAAAGACTGTATATTAATCAATTTATCTGTAATTCTGAACAGTTTGAAAAATTAGGGAGATCTTTTTGTAGGCCATTAAATTCAATAAATCCCCAAAATAAATATCTATTCAGAGAAAAGTCAAGTTTAGATCCTTGGAGCCCACACTTCCTTAAAGCAATGTGTAGAATTTAAGACCTTTAAAATAATTGGTCTTTTTCTATTATTTTGAGCCTATACATATTTTTTTATTTTTGGAGGGAGAGAGGGATTTTTGTTTTTGTTTTTTATTATTTTATTTTTTAAGTTCTGGGGAACATGTGCAGGATGTGCAGGTTTGTTACATAGGTAGACGTGTGCCATGGTGGTTAACTGGACCTATCAACTCGTCACCTAGGTATTAAGCCCAGCATTCATTAGCCCTTTTCCCTCATGCTTTCCCCACCCCACCCTTCCCCACTCGGCTGCAGTGTGGGTTGTTCCTCTCCCTGTGTCCACGTGTTCTCATTGTTCAGCTCCCACTCATAACTGAGAATATGCAGTGTTTGGTTTTCTGTTTCCACGTTAGTTTGTTGAGAATGATGGCTTCCAGCTCCATCTATGTCCCTGCAAAGGACATGATCTTATTCCTTTTTATGGCTGCATAGTATGAGAAAAGTTTTTTTTTTTTTTTTTTAGTGCCTTAATATTTTGTTATTTGTCTATTTCCATTATACTCCATGGAAAGAGAAGGGGAAATGTGTAAGCCAAACTCAAGTTTTTAAGTGGAATTCTTGCAAAGTTTGCAGACTGATGGAGCAAGAGTTGATCATTAGAATTAGATGCCCCAAAAATGTATTCAATGAAATATTTCAGTGAAAACTCATGTCATGATTCAAGGCCAAAAGGAACTTACTTACTATAAAACTTTCAAGATATTAATTCATGATATTACCAGCAAAAGACAGATTCTAAAATACTTACCGTGGTATGTTAACAAAAATTCTTGCTTTTTTTCTTTTTTAAAGTCAAATAGGCATTAAAGTATTTCTTCAATCCTGCTCAATTCTACAGAGAAGGAGGTAAGCAGTGACATTTATAGTTTCGTATCATTCATAGACAAAATATATGATTGCCTAACATTTCCAGAGTTTCATTTTTTATTTTAACTCTATTTAGATACAACCTAATACAATATGTTTATTTCTAGATAAAGACAAAGATAAACTGGCGTTCTCAACTACATGCCAATCTTAAAATGACATCAACCTGAAGTTTCATACCTCAACAAGTCCCTGCAGTATTCTAACAAATATGACACATCCATAGTGTACTCTGGCTGCTGACGGAATTAGCATATTTAAGGTAGAGGTAAGAAGTATGGCAGCTCCAAACACCCTGAAATAGAAAAGATGGGAACACTGTTTAAACGATTCAGCATCTTACATATATACATTTAAATTTATCATGTGAAGTTAAACATTTAAAGTAATAAAAAATTACGAGTAATTTTAGGATAGATTGTTTTTTCTAAAACGTCTTCTGGACTTAACTGGCTACCCATTGTAAATACATACATGAGCCATCTAGAAATTCTACATTTGATGCACAGAAAATAAAAGGAGCCAATATATTTTGTTATACTGTTACTTTCTTTATAGACTTAATTACAAATCATAAATATTTAATAAATCAATATATGTTTTGGACTCTATTTCAGCCTACAATGTAAACTGCTTAGTGTAAGAGTTGTTTTTCACATCCATTGTATCCTTGACACTTAGCACAGTGCCTGGCACACGGTTGGTAATAACTGAAGAGTTGTTAAAAATAATGAACGCATAAATGAACTTGTTCCTCACATTTTGCAGCTATTTGTAACCTCCCTAGAAGCTGCACATACATAGAAATTTTATAAACAAACTTGTATTTTGAATGTCCCCAAAAACTTCATGATTAGATCACTTAGCACATGTTCTTGAAATAATGAAAATAACTATACTTAATATATTGCTGTCAAGTTTTTCACTATTTTCCTTTTTTTCCAGTGGGTAAATGGGCAGATTCTGTTTGAGACACATCTCTAGCAGCACACCTACACACAACAATTCAAGAAAAAATTGCTGGAAATACAATGCTAAAGCTTTTATCCATGTACAAGTAAAAATTCCATTCCATTCCATTCTATAGTTAAAAAAAAAAAAACTTCTATAATGTTTATACTGAGGAAGAAAAATATTCCTTTAACTGGGTTACTTTATAACTATTCTCTTGCAAAGATGTTTTGGAACATGCTATCTCCAATGAACTAATCTATGTGTTTTATGCAAATTTTATCAAGTCAAACCTGAGCCTTGAATTCAGTCAATGTTGGTTCCCTCATAGAAGTTCTGATCTTTCTTGTGGGCACTTTTAAATGTTACTGTTTAAGACCTGGATTTCTGCAAAGGGCCATCTATGACAATTATTAATCTGCTACAGAAAGGTGAGAAATGATATCACAAAAGGAGCTAATTAAAACAACTCTTTTTCTATAGATCATATACTGGTCAAATAATTTTGTGCAAAAGTATATGTAGCCTGTACCTGCCCTCCCTTGGTGGCTTCTCTCCACTGAGGTAAGCTGTCACTCATGAAGTGAATATTCTGCTCCATTTTTCCTCTGTGCTGTTTGCTCAAAATAGATGTTCTTTTGTTGTAAGCCAAAGATAATTTTGTATGCTAAGGTTTGAGGAAAAACTTTTTAATCCAGGTTTATGTAATATGTGTGTCTTATTTTCTTATAATTATTTTAGAGGTATGACCCATAAATTTTATTTTCTATTAATGTAACATTATATCATCACTTTCTCTCCCTTTTTAAAGGGTTTGCAAATATGATTATCTTGTGATAAGCTGGTGAAAGATGAATATTATCCACTCTTTAGCTTAGAGTTTTTCAACCTGTTCATGATTGAGATTTGGGGCTAGATAACCCTTTGTTGTGGGGTGCTGTCCTGTGTACTACATGATGATTAGCACCATCTCTGGCATTTATTTGCTAGATGCCAGTAGCACACACCCCTCCTCTAAGTTACGACAACAAAAAATGTCTCCAGCAATTGCTGAATGTTCCCTGTGAGAAAAATCACTCCCTTAGTAAAGCTGAATCAAGTATGAACTATTTGTTGAGTGCACACTATAGTCAGAACTAAATTTAATGAGTGTTTTCGACTTGCTACATTAACACCTCCCATGCCATAAACTCCACAAGCACCTAACAACCCAGAGACATGGGTATTATCCATATACCAATGTTATAGATGAAGAAACTAAACCTAAGGTAAGAAAAATCACAAGTTCAGGTTGTTTAGTTTTAAATAGAGGATACCTTTTTCAGATACAGTTCTGTTTTATTTAAAACCCATTGAGTTTTGCCACAAGGATTTATACCTGATTATACATATATTAGGTAGTTAGTAATATGCTTCAGCATTCTAACTGTAAATTTAAATAATAATCTTTAAAAAGCCACTTGAAATTACACTATGATTTCTGAAATAAAATGCCAATAGATCACTTCAATTTTTACTTTTCATTCTTGCCCTGAATAATGTTTCTAATTATACAGTATCATGGCATAATTGAAATGGTTTTAATTTTAAGTTCCTTAATTTCTAGAGTCTCACTCTGTCACCCAGGCTGCAGTGCAGTGGCACTATCTTTGTTCACTTCTGCCTCCTGGGTTCAAGCAATTCTCAGGCCTCAGCCTCCTGAGTAGCTGGGGCTACAGGCCTGTGCCACCATGCCCGGCTAATTTTTTTGTATTTTTAGTAGAGATGGGGTTTTGTCATGTAGACCAGGCTGGTCTTGAACTCCTGCCCTCAAGTGAGCTGCCTGTTTCAGCCTCCAAAAGTACTGGGATTAGAGATGTAAGCCACCGTGCCTGACCTCTTAATTTCTTTATCTATCCCTTTTATTATTATTATTATTAGTGACCACTGCACCTCAAAATCCACTGATTTTTCTTGTATCTAGTTGAGAATAGAATCTATCAAACTTTAGAAATCTCACCTTCTTAATTTTATAGAATTGTTATCCTAATTAATATCTAAGTAATTAAAATTCTGATTATCAAAATTCTTGCCCTAAATGGAAAGCCTTTATACTTTGTCTTGCCACACAGCCAAAACTGAAGCAGCCTCCGCATTCAGTATCCATTCATGCATTCACACTTCGAACCCCTGTTAGACTGTATTCAGAGGAGAGTCTTGTGTGGCGGAGAAGGTAAGAGTTAGAGATCACTTACTGTAGCTTCTCCATTTATATTGACTCATTTAATCCTCACAACAACTCTCTGAGTTGTTAGACTTTCCTCTCATTTCATAAATAAGGAAACGGAAATAAAGTGGTATGGCCAAGAAAAAAATCAAGTAGTAGAGCTCAGATTTAAATCCAGTGCTCTCTGACCTAAAAATCTGTGCTCTTTCATTCACATGATGTCAGCAGGCACTTAGAAAAAAAAAGAGGATGGGTCTCAGTGTAGTAGGAGAGGGAAAGAGAGACAAGTAGTCCAGGAACAATGTACGCCAAAGGCCACAGCAGAAGCACAAATCGAAAACAGTGGAGAAAAATCCTCATTTCAGCTGAGTTGACCAAGTCACAAACCTTTGGTAGGGAAACTTTGAACGATTAATATCAAAAAGAAGAAAGACTTTCCAAAAAGAAGGAATGGCTCAGCAAAGCTTCACAAATGGAAGGGGTTACCTTATGTACCAGAAACTATGGCAGTATTGAAAATGGCTGAACATAGTGGCTCAAGTGCTTAGGAGAAGGAAAAACATCAAAGCCTCTTTGAGGAAGTGTAGATAATCCAAAAAGCTGAAGGTTGAAATTCATCTGTTTGTGACATCTTGGAGACAATCGAGTCTGGGGTGAACACAGAGGGTAAGTGACAATTATGCTCTTCAAGTGAAGTAAATATAAAGCTGACTGGGATTGAGGAGAAAGGGATCTAAAAGGCAGGAAGCAGGAGGTGGTTAAAATGCATGTAAGTTCAGGCAGGATGATGGCTTGCAGAGGAGCAAGGGGTCAAAGTCACTGATGGTAGGAGAGGGGGAAAAGGCTGACATAAATATGCTACAGTAATTTTTGTAGGACCCCAGCTTTGTCACTTAATAATTATGTAACTGGTAAGTTGTTTAACTTCCCTAAACTTCTACTTCCTTGTCTGTAAAAAGGACATCAGTAGGTAACGATTCAGAGCATGGATTCTTCAGCCAGACTGCCTGGGTTCACGGTTCATCTGTCACTTATTACTTGAGTAACCTTGAGCATTTTATGTAGCTTTCTGTGCCTCATTTCTCATCTAAGCAATGGGAGTATTAACGGGAACCTATGAGTTATTAGAAGTAAAAAACCCAGAAGAATGACTGTCACACTTCAAGCATTTAAAGAATGTTAGAACTTGCACGATAACAGTACTAATGTATTTTCTCTCTTACGACTGCTATAAGGCTAAACAAAATAATCTAAAAGACTTAGTCTGATGCTTGACACATGAAAATAAATTCATAACTGTGAGCCGGTCAGATAAAGACAGCATTAGTCAATGGTTATGGAATTGTTAGTGTGGAGATTACTTCCAGATTCTCATTTTTAGAGAACAACAATATTAGAAAGCTCTTACTGCTATCCTTACTTCACAGATGATGTAACTATGTCCAAATGAATTAAAATAACTTGTCAAGGTCATAAAGATAGTAGGTAGAGAACTACAGTTTCTATTACTTATCTGGTGTAGATCCTGGATGTCTCGCCACTAAGATCTACTTACTGCAATAGCAGCAACACTAGTATTGGCATTAACAATACCAACAGCAATATATAAAATAACGTAAACTTTGAA
Organism: Sapajus apella; assembly: GCF_009761245.1. Lineage (NCBI taxonomy): Eukaryota > Metazoa > Chordata > Mammalia > Primates > Cebidae > Sapajus > Sapajus apella. Next base: position 16,977,731 of record NW_022436987.1, on the reverse strand, counting down.
AGATGAAAATGTTATAAAAAGATGGATGGTAGCAGCAGTGGGAAGTGAAACCAGAATTCTACCCTATCTCTCTCATATGTTTTGAAGTAAGTAATTAAAAGGAGAGGTTCACTTATGAAAGTTTTGTATTTTCTTGAACAAAGTCTAGGTTTCTATAAAGAAATGAAAGAAGTAGTGGAACTAAATATGAAAAAGAAATTTAAGAATATAAAATCATTTAGCACAGTAGTTTGTTGACTTTCACATGCATCATGTAAACCAGGGGCTTTTTGAAATACAGATTGGTAGGTGTTGGAGTTTCTCACTCAGTAGACATGTTTGGGGCCTGAGAATTTGTATTTCTAACTAGTTCCCAGGTGGTGCTGGTATTGCTTGTCCTGCTTTGAGAATCATTGGCTTAGCAGTACCATGCCAGGTATTCCCCCAGGACATCACAAAAGAGACAGATATGGGGTGAAGACCAGACTGAGAATAAGCTGGACATAGTGGAAACAAAGGGTTTACCTTTTATTACAGAGAGGAGAGGCAAGGATAGAATAGAACCACTGCTAAAAGGGAAGATGTCCTTTAAAAAACACAATTTTATATTAGATTGTTAGTTCAAAAATGAAACCGAAGTTCTCTGTCCCACTTTTGACCATTCTTATTGACGAAGTTGACTGAGCAGCTGACATATTTTTCTTCGGGACATTTAAATAGCATGATATAGTATTAGTTAAGAATATGAGAATATTTTTAATTACACTGTGAAAATCCAAATTTCAACTCCAGTTTCTTGCTCAGTGTGACTTTGAGCAAGGTGTCATTACTAAACTTCTTTTAGCCTCATTTATTTGTCTGTTTCTTGCAGACATTTAAATAGTATGATACAGCATTAGTTAAGAATGAGAATTAGAGGGTTTTTTTAATTACACTGTGAAAAATCCAAATTCCAATTTCTTGCAAAGTATAACTTTGGGCAAGTTGTCATTCCCTAAGTTCTCTTAGCCTCATTTCTTGGTCTGTATAATGGAAATAATCTTTCCATACTTCAAAAAAAAAAAGTATCATGAAGGTTAAATCGATTATGAAAGGGGACACTGTCTAGTTCATAATAAACGGCTTGTCAAGATTAGCTATTATTATACAGAAATTTCCTAACTTTTAATAGGCTTTTTAAAGAATGGTTATTCTTCATCTCTTTCTCCAGAGTGATTTTGCACTGATTAAATAGTGTTAATTCTGTTCCCATGAACACACGGTTGTTCCATATCAGGCTGAAATTCTAGCAGCTTTCGTGAAGTGCATGAATACATGTAGTGGGAATTTTATCTCCCACTCTGAATTCACACAGAATTGATTGAAATGCATCAGTCTCTTAACCTGTGTCTCAATAGTCCATCTAAAATATCTGATGGGAAACAACCAGAAAAGAAAATTCACAGTCTTCTTTAAATCAATAACTGTCACAGTATCCTTCCACATTATCTTTCAATACTCACTTACGTCCCCACCCTCAAAAATATACCTCTTTTTCAACTAGTCTCCTCTCTCGGATATTGCTGAACTACTGTAGATCACTTTTATAAGACTTAAATCATGAAGTCATATGTTCTCCAAGCCCTCCCAGTGTTTTTTCTCTTGGAGAATTGGGTCCAGGTCTCCACTTCTTTAAACCTCATGGCACTAACGGAATGCTTTTGATATGGCATGTTCTTAGGAATGAGCATCCAATTCTTTTGTGTAAAGACTCTCAACTGAGGGTAATCATAACTTCCTTTTCTGATGTATATGTAGGTGATAACAGATATTTCTTCTTTTAATATTTATTTCAAGCAACTGACAATTTATTTGTTCTTGAGCTTTTAATGGGGACAGACTGCTGTTCTGGGTATCCTATCAATCCTAGGAAGCTGAGTTATTTTCATAGAATAACTGTAGGTTGACAGCTACGGACAATAACTTAGAATACTCCTGTAGATAAATCCTCACTTGAGATACTTGCTGAGTTCAAGTACATGGCCCAGTCTGGCCTCATTCTTATGCCTTACAAAGAACACTGGATTCCCCTGAAACTAATAGTCATCACAGTGTCTGTCCATCACTGCATCCTCATCAGCCTCTGAAACTACTGCCTCTGAAGCTCTGCTTTTAAAATTAAATTAGGAAATAATGCTTCAGAGGTGATATAGTGTCATCTTAAAGAACCTCATCATTTATTAATATTTAATGTAGTCATATATATTATATTATGCTTGACAGTCATCATTTTTGTTTGGTCTGATGCTAGAATTCAGAAGCATTAAATATATTTTCAGTATATTAACAGACAGAAGGAAATAGAGTATATAACAAAAAACATTTAATGTTCAAGTGAGTTTTATTGTCCCTAGGATTGCTCTTAACTTTGACACTTATAATTGAGTTTCACAGCACTACTGCCCTGAAAATGATGGTCATCATTAAAACTTTTTAAAGTTATTCTCTGATTGAAAGACTTGTCTAGCAATGAAAACCACACAAGTAAATCAATTCTTAAAATTGTTCCACAGGCAAGTTCTTTTCCTATTGACCTAGCCCAGCACTAAATAATATAGTGATTTTTTTACAAAGCTGTAAAATACGATTTTAAAAAAGTAAAGATATTTAACAGAAGAAATGTGTTTAGTAAAGAATGATATAATTTGAAATCAGACAGCCTGGGGTCTATAACCCAGTTCTGCCTAATACCATCTAGTGGTATTTGGGAAAACAATTCTGTATTCAGTTTCTTCATGAATAAAAGAAGCATCAGTCTGCTTGCCTTCCTGGACATAAAGACAAAAATAATAGACACTGGGGACTCTAAAGAGAGGAGTGTGAAAGTGCTGGGTGGGGGGAGTGAGGCTGAAAAATTATCTCTTAGGTATAATTATCTATTTAGGTGATGGGTACAGTAGAAGCCTAAACCTCACCATTACACAATATATCTACATGACAAGCCTGTACAGGTCAAATTGTCTCTGTTTGCAGATAACATGATCATATATTTAGAAAACCCCATCGTTTCAGCCCCAAATCTCCTTAAGCTGATAAGCAGCTTCAGCAAAGTCTCCAGATAAAAAAATCAATGTGCCAAAATCACAAGCATTCCTATACACCAATAACAGAGAGCGAAATTATGAGTGAACTCCTATTCACAATTGCTACAAAGAGAATAAAATATCTAAAAGTACACCTTATAAGGGATGTGAAGGACCTCTTCAAGGAGAACTACAAACCACTGCTCCAGAAAATAAGAGAGGACACAAACAAATAGAGAAACATTCCATGCTCATGGATAGGAAGAATCAACATCATGAAAATGGCCATATTGCCCAAAGTAATCTATACATTCAATGCTATCCCCGTCAAGCTACCATTGACTTTCTTCACAGAATTAGGAAAACTACTCTAAATTTCATATGGAACCAAAAAGGAGCATGCATAGCCAAGACAATCCTAAGAAAAAAAAAAAAAAAAAAAAAAAAAAAAAAAACTGGAGGCATCACGCTACCTGACTTCAAACTATACTACAAACTGTACTACAGTAATCAAAACAGCACAGTACTGGTACCAAAACAGATACATAGACCAATGGAACAGAACAGAGGCCTCAGAAATAATGCCACACATCTGCAACAATCTAGTCTTTGACAAACCTGACAAAAACAAGCGATAGGGAAAGGATTCCCTACTTAATAAAAGGAATTGGGAAAACTGGCTATCCATACACAGAAAACTGAAACTGGACCCTTTCCTTACATCTTATACAAAAAATAGCTCAAGATGGAAGAAGAATTAAATGTAAGACTTAAAACATAAAAACCTTAGAGGAAAACCTAGGCAATACCATTCAGGACATAGTCGTGGGCAAAGACTTCCTGACTAAAACACTGAAAGCAATGGCAACAGAAGCCAAAATTGACAAATGGGATGTAATTAAACTAAAGAGCTTCTTCACAGCAAAAGAAACTATCATCCGAGTGAAAAGGCAACCTACAGCATGGGAGAAAAATTTTTGCAATCTATCCATCTGACAAAAGGCTAATACCCAGAATCTACAAATAACTTAAATAAGTTTACAAGAAAAAAACAAACAACCTCATCAAAAAGTGGGAGAAGGATATGAACAGACACTTCTCAAAAGAAGACATTTATGCAGCCAACAAACATGTGAACAAAAGCTCATCATCACTGGTCATTAGAGAAATGCAAATCAAAACCACAGTGTGATACCGTCTCACGCCAGTTAGAATGGTGATCAATAAAAAGTCAGGAAACAACAGATGCTGGAAAGGATGTGGAGAAATAGGAATGCTTTTACACTGTTGATGGGAGTGTAAATTAGTTCCACCATTGTGGAAGACAATGTGGCAATTATTCAAGGATCTAGAACCAGAAATACCATTTGACCCAGCAATCCCATTACTGGGTATATACCCTAAGTATTATAATTCATTCTACTATAAAGACACATACACACACACACGTTTATGGTGGCACTGTTCACAATAGCAAAGATTTGAAACCAACTCAAATGTCCATCAATGACAGAATGGATAAAGAAAATGTGGCACATATATACCATGGAATACTATGCAGCCATAAAAAATGATGAGTTCATGTCCTTTGCAGGGACATGGATAAAGCTGGAAACCATCATTCTCAGCTAACTAACACAGGAACAGAAAACCAAGCACCACATGCTCTCACTGATAAGTGTGAGTTGAACAATGAGACCACATGGACACAGGGAGGAGAACATCACACACTGGGGTCTGTTTGTGGGTAGGGGGGTAGGGGAGGGAAAGCATTAGGAGAAATGCTAAATGTAGATGATGAGTTGGTGGGTGCAGCAAACCACCATGGCAAGTGTATATTTATGTAACAAACCTACAAGTTCTACACATGTACCCCAGAACTTAATGTATAATAAAGAAAATTTTAAAAAAGAATGCCTGCCTTATAGAGTCACTGTGAGGGATAAAGATAATGTACATTATACATTTTGTGATATATATATATATATATATATATTTATTTATTTATATGTATGCATATTATTCAATTCTAATTTCACCTCCCTCCCAAAATGGAAAACTAAGGCAATTATGAAGACAATTTTATAGTATAATTCATATCTTCTCTCTTTCCACTCTAGAAAAAGCATTTTCTAGAAATGTATTTCTTCAAACTAAATACTTGTTTATATTTTGAATTTTTTGATTTTTTAAATTGTAAAAGTTAGTTTTGTATAATATCAGGCAGTATATTTATGTCATTACTACATATTAAAACTATCAGTGAAATACTCTAGCAAATTACACAATTTTTAGCAATAAACTCAGTAAAACATGACTTTCTCAGAAGAAATAATCATGTTGTAGATACTAATAAACACATATATATATCATTTTTAGCTATATACATATATATAGTTCTAAATATATGTAAAGTGCTAAATAGTAAGCTGAATCTCAAGCAATCTGGTATTTCATTTCATTTAATGTCTTCCTTCTTATAATTGACACCTAAGGTGCTAATTTTAAAACCCACTCCTAGCGTGAATATAAGTCAGAGATAGGCCATTAATAATCGGGGTGGGGAAAAAATGAAAGAAATGTGCAAATTACTGTGTAAAATAATAATTTTATAATTTCTTAAGAAAAGACATAGAAATTGATGGGTGTTTCTAATTTTTCAAAGAACAGTGTTACAGTCTCTGAAATAAAATAAGGCCCATTTGCTTATTAAAGTTGTTTTCAAAATAATAAACCATTTGAAAACCAGTTAAAATTGTTTTCTTCATGATTTCCTCTGCAGCAAATAACATTCTTAAATAAATTTACTGGTTATTTTCAGATTAAAGCCTAATTTCTATTTTTCTTCTACTTGTCACACACGTACGCTTTCCTCTTTTACAGTATGAAAGGATCGTGTACCATTATTTTATAAACACTAATGTTCTTAAATGGCAGGAATCTCTATACCACTATAGAGATTGCCAGGATCAAGAGGTGTAATAGTAATCATGACATAGAAATGTTTGGAAAGGCAAATGCAGCTGCTGAAAACCTGCATCACAAACTGCCTGATGATTAGCATTCAATAGGGCCCATAATGAGTTAGCTTTGATATTGCTAGTCATATTTTCTATGACCCACAGCCACAAACACCCTCATATATCAAGTCCACCCCAAAATGATTTGCCCAGAAGAGGTAACAGGAACACTGGTGACTTGTCACTTCTATAGATGATGTTCGTTTTCCCTGAATCAATCAATCCACTTCCATTTGGGCAGTGGATTGTCACTTCACAGGAAACTAGTGTTCCTCACTCCAGGTGTGGGACTAATTCTTTCCTGGAGGGTCTGCAGGAGTAGACTGACTCAGGCTGTTTAATCTATTTAATCTAATCAAATCAGGGCTTGGATGCCTCCCTTTGTCACATCTGATGCCCCCACTCCCATATTAAAAAGGGAATACACAGGCACGAGCCAACCCTCTGGGTCCCTTGATACATCATTAAGTTGTAAAAATGACTTCATCACTCATGACAGAGAGATTACACAGCCCCAGTGGTAGCATATGGCAGCGAGAGCATCACTCTACCAGCTGCCCACCTGACTCTCTCCTTTCTCAAATCATGTCCCTCCCCTCCAGAAGCTGCCTCTGCACTGCAGTAGCAGAATGCTGTAGCAGCAGGAAAAGCCAGAGCTAGTGAGGGGTAAGGGGATTGGAGAATGAAAAAGGAGAGAAAGAGAAACTCATATCATGAAAACACCTGCAAGCCCTTGGAGACCCCTCCCTCCTCAATCTGTCTATACATCTTATCGTAAAGGGTATTTTCTTTTGTCAGGAGAGTGCAGACTTCTCCTGCATTACCCCAGATACCTAACATATAGGACACACAATAGGAAGGCGGCTAGATGTTTGATTGGCAGCTAGATGCATGAGCTAGAGAAAGTCACCTCTGGCCCTAAAAGACTGGATGCTTATAAACCATTTCCACCGGAAAGGGATGGTGGTCCCTTTCATCAGGATTTAAGTTCATAGTCTGAATTATTTTCTCACACATAAGGAAGTCACAAATTATTTCTCACTACAAGGGTTGAGGAACTCCTCCTTGCAATGGATGTTGCAATGGATAGGTAAGTAGAGAGGAAAAAAAATTATATAGACAGACCAACAGTGTGTTTGTGTGTAACTGTGTATATGTGTGTGCGTGTGTGTGATTGTGCTTAGAAATTCATTTCAAATGCTTATTCCAACAAATAAATAAATAACATCCTTATTGTTTTATCTTTCTGAAGAAAAAAGAATAGCACCAGTAAAATTGCTCCTTTCTGGGCTTACCACATGAAGATATTATGTTTAAAATGTCTGTCTTCTTCTCTTTTAGAAAATTACTCTAACAAGAGTTTTTTTATAATTATGCCAGCCAGAATATTTACCTAAAGTTTATAAAATTTTATTTTTATAAATATAAATGTGCACTAGCAAATTTTAAAACCAAGCTTTTGGATTTGCTCACTTTTAAGTATAAATTACTTTCTATTTTATACAGCATATAAATTGAGTTGCATCAGTCAAAACCCCAAGGATAAATCCCTTTGTTTTTGCAGACCAAAGTCTAACCTACAGCCAGTCATGTTCAAATCTCTGGAATCTTAGTTCTAAGAGCCCAAACTGCCAAAGTGTCTGAGTGGCAGAAAAAGTTATAAATGCCATGTTTTCTGGTGTAGAATATCACATTCTTTGTTTTAGTCATTCTCAAGTGTGAAGCTTGCCTTTTGCAGAGAAAAGGGCTGGATCGCCTATGTTGCAGCCAAACAGCTTGGGAGCCAGTACACACACACAAAATATACAATATGTTTCTCCTGCCAAAATAAAATCTAAGGATCCCTTGGGCCAGCTAAAGGCTTCTCTCTCTAATTCGTGGAATTCTTCCCTGGATTTGGGGCATGATAGATTGTAATCATTCATTCTGATAGCAGAAGGCTCAACCTACTGCTGAAAGCTAACTTTGCAAGGAAGCACATAGCATCAGACAGAGATGTTCAATTTCATTGTAGAGGTACCTTGCCATCATATATTACCAGACACCTGAGTTCTAGTCACAATCCCTTTGTGACCTCAGATAAATCACTATTCCCTCATTCTCTATTTCATTTCCTGCTCTGTAAAATGAAAGGGCTGGATTAGATGAGCTCTGTCCACCAATAATATGGGTTCTTTCTGTTATAGGGGGTTCACTCTATGCTGCAACCAAGGGTGATCCTAAGTGTCTTATTCAAATAAAGAAGTATTTTTCCTTAGAAAAAGCCAAGTTAGAAATTAAAGAAATACCTGAAAAGACAAAAATACAGGATTACTGTAGGGGAAGATAAACTATAACTCTGAATACAGAAGGCTAACCTAAAGCTTAAATGGATTTCTCTAAGTGTATTTATGCTTGGCTAGAATTCAAAGACTGCCTACACTGAATTACTAGCACTTTATACACTTGGCTAAAAATATTTTTTAGGACAGCTCTTTAAAAGCCTTCAAGTAATATTTATGGAATTTTTACTGAACAATAATTTCAATTTGAATAATGTACATGGGAAAACAATTTTAAATGTAGAAATGTGACTCATGAAAAGAGGCATTTTTATCACATTGGAAATAAACCATTTGAATTACTAATGTTTAAGGTAAATTTAGACAAAAATAAACTGAATAGTCACAGAAGTTTTAATAAATATCATTTATTATTTTTTAAATAATAAATGATAGCCAGCAATTACCTGGTTCCAGGCGCTTCGAAAACCTTTACATATATTTAGCTGTTACAACCCATATGAGGTAGGTACTTTAATTAGCCCTCTTTTACAGAAATACTGAGGTGGGTTAAATACCAATGTATATTATTCAGTTACTAAATAACACATTCGAGAGCCTGTACCTACAGTTTGGCTTTATAGCCTAAATCTTACTGCTGGCTTTTGTTTGTTTGTTTGCTTTTCCCAAACGCCTTGTTGTGATATTTATTTCATTTATTCAACAAATACGCATCATGAGTCAGGTACTCTCTGAGATTCTGGTAATACAACAGCAAAAAAAAAAAAAAACATGGGCAAAACTACCATCACTCGGGGAGCTTGCATTTTGTGGTAGAACGGAAGATGTTAGACAAACAGATAAATAAATAAAATATTGGTATGACAGGTGGTGATAAGTAGTATGTAAAAAATTAAAATTAAAGCAGCATTGAGAAATCTAGAGGAAAGGATCAGGGTATTAAAAATATTAAATAGAGTTTAAATAATATCACCACCTAAATAAAGGCAAAAACAGTTTTTGTGATAGAGTGCTATACATTAAAGATATAAGGTTCATCAAACTCCCTTTGCTGTATCTGATCTTCCATGGTAACGTCTTTTCCAAAAAAATTACATATTTATATATTTCATATTTATACTTTTACATATTTCATATATATACTTTTATATATTTCACATATGCATGTTATTTATGCTATTAAACATTTCAAGTACCTCAGAGCAATTTAAATACAGGGTAAAACCAGTCCTTAGAAATTTCATATTTGTAAACACATGGATTACTATAAGTCCATATCCTGTATTATTTAAAGACAAAAATAATTTGCACTCCCCACATATTTTTATTACTATATTAATACGTTCTCATCTTAAAACATTAAATATTTTGTAAGAAATCCTCCTTTGACACCCCGCCCCCCCCCACACAAAGGCCTTTCCTGGTGGAGACTAAATTCTCCCACCCATAATGTGCAATAGCTCTTTAAGGGAAGACAAAGGAAAAAGTGATGCAAGAGCCCTCCCTCCTCTGAGACTGGATATGCTCCCCCACTGACTCTTCCAACTCCTCCTCTCCATGATCAGGAAAGTACATGTACTTAGAATCTGACTGGTATAAGAACCAAGAGTCTGCATTGTGACCAAGAGTGGGGCTCTCTTTGCTTAATCAATAAAATGAAGAAGCCAAGTAGTTGTTCTTTGTTTTTCATTGAGAAATTTGCCAGGAGGTGTAGCCAGAAGTCTTTCTCTCTTGAGACTCTGTCTCCACACACCTCAGTTTTTCTTCCTCAGTTCCACCCACAACAGTGATGGCAAACACTTTCCAAAATAAGCCTCCTTTGCACTGGAGGGAAAGGAATCTGTCCCCAATCTCCTACCCAAGGGAAATCTCATTCTACTATTAAGTGATCAATATAGACAAGCTGATTTGAATGGGTACACGATGCTTATAAGTGAAAGATTGGTCTTGCTGCTTTGTTTTTACTGTTTTTGAAAAAGAGATCGTAATAAGAATATCTTTCAAACAACTTATAAAAATCTCTCATTTTATATTTATTAAAAGCCTTCTAAGGTAAAATTTTATGTAGCATTTGTATTACAAGTTGGACATTTACCATGTTAATAGTAGGGATATCAAGATGATTAAATTATTTGTTGTTTTTATGATTTTTAAATTAATATGCAATACTGTTATAATCTCAAAAGAAAATATTATACATGTTTAAAAACCATTTTCACGCAAGGCTTCAATTACATTTTGCAATGTTTTGCTATATTTTAAAAATGAAGCAAATATGTCAGAATCTTCAGGCATGATAAGCAAGTTGATCTATATAATTTTCTATAGGGCCATGATATTTTACAATACATTTTTAATTTTCTGAGTCTCATAGAACATAGCATATTATATATGAAAACATTAAGCCCTCTCTCTTGAATACCCATTTAATGGCAAGATTAAATTTGGATCCAAATAAGAATTCCAGAATTTAAAACTTTTTCTCTATGAAACTTAGCTGGGCATGATGGTGCATGCCTGTAGTCCCAGCTACTGGGGAAACTGAGGCAGCAAAATCACTTGAACCCAGAGGCCAAGGTTGCAGTGAGCCGAGATGGCGCCATTGCACTCCAGCCTGGGAGAGGAAGCCAGACTCCGTCTCAAAAAAAAAAAAAAAAAATTTTATTAATTTTCTTTGAGGAAAATCTGCCAAATAAATTAGAACCTGAGTCAGTTAGAACCTGAGTCAGCATCACTGTTTTCATTGCTAAACGTGTCACAGATATTCATGAGTTTGCAGTTTTTAAATCAGAAAAACCAGTTACTGACCTCCTAGTGTTACAGAGGAAAAGCTGGAGCATCCCTGGTGGTTTTTCCTGGCAGACAAATGCTAGCATTTTCATATTTGGCAAGGTGAATATTTTGACTCCGAAAATAACCTTAAAGTCACCACCATTATATTTTCATTTGACATCATATTAAGTTCTTGTATCATTTTTGCTTTTTGGTGAATTGTTGAATATTTCCCCCCCTGCAGTGCAAACATTTCATGCATGTATGTTTGGAGTATCTTTCTAAATACGTTGCTTTATTTTAGGAAATACTTTTTAGGAAAACAAACAAACAAAAAAGGAGTGAAGACTGTATATATTGGGGATCTGAAAATCAAAAAAAATGTAACGTGTTCATTATCAATAATATTTAACAGAATATTTAATGTTTTGTCTAATATCAATGTTTTCTTTATCACATCTATAAAAAAGAGTTCTCTACATAGTGAGTTTCATCAAGTGTCCATCAGCAGATGAATGGATAAAAATAATGTGCTACATATAAGCAATAAATTGATTTTTTAAAGGAATTATTGTCTACTACTTGGTCTTAGTGTCGACCATCCGTGTTGTCAAGTAAAGACAATACTCGAAAGGCATTATTCCTAATGTATGGCACTCTCCTCTCGACGTTTTAAAACACTGTCCCCAAATCCTCACTCTAGAGATTCTTAAGCCAAAAATACATTTCCAAGAATTCCTCCCCAGGCTCTGAGGACTCTGAGAAGCTTTGGGCAGAAAAGACACCGCTAGTGAAAGGGATTGTAATTGACAAAAGCCCCCGGATGGGGCCTGAGAGATGAGCTGTGCCCAAATTACAAAGGGCTAAGTTGCATATGACCATGATTATGGAGGTGACAAGTTCTAGTCTTCTTTCGTTAAAATATGACTTTTGAGTGTAGGAAGAGAAGTGAAGTTTTAGGTACAAGATCTGAATAAAGACTGGAAATCTTTATTCGCGGTATCTAAGCAGAAAGAACAGGAAGAGATGGTGCTTGTGTTCTATGTCGGCTCAACAATTCAGATGTAAAGAACATTTAGTTTTGTTTCTCAGTATACACACAATGAAGCAAAGGAAACTGCCCCTCACCCTCTGGTGGACAGGCCGTCACCCTCGACACCCCATCCCATCAGTCCTTACGTCTTTTGCTTTAGGGGTGTCTCTGCAGGTTTTGCTGGTGGCGCTTCTGGGAACTGGCGCTAGGACCTTGGTTGTGGACTCCACAGAGAGGCCGGAGGCCACTGAAAGCAGCTGAGGGCTCCCCAACCTCCGCCTCTGCGCAGTTCATTAACAGGTGGAATTGCCTCCCTTGTGCCAGCCCCTCTAGAAACAAATCCTTTAGACCCAGAGCACCATCTGGGCAGGGTCGGGGCAGACCCTCGGGGAGCCTGGGCGCCCGCGGGGAGTGCAGGGGAGAGCGCAGCATCTGCCGCCGACCACCCCTTTGTGCACACTGCCGCACTTTCCCTGCTCTGCCTGCTCCCCGCCTGCCCTCAGCTCCCGTCAGGCCAAAAGGCACGTCGATCATTTCTCCGAAAGCCGGTTCAGCCACTGCAGAGGGAAGGAGGCCGCGTGCGCCAGTCCCAGAGAGCCTACATCCATTTAGGCGACTAATTCTGGAAGGAGTCACCAGCAGCTCCAGCCCTAAGACGGAGTGTCAAGGGACTAGAAGATCTCTCCCGGGAGCCCTCAAACCCCCTGGGGCTGTCGTCTCTGCTCCCAGCTTCTGCCGCCCCTTCGGAGGGAACCAACACCACTCCCCGAGCCCCAGTCCCTCCTGGCGCTTTACCTGTTGGCTGCCAGCCGAGATGCGATGTAGCCTCCCGGAATCTGGGTGATGATGTAGCCCCAAAAGAAGGAACCGTGGATCATCCCCACGGTTTCCGGGTCCCAGTTGAATTTGGCTTTCTATGGGGGGTAGGAAAAAAAGGGGTGAAGGGAAAGAGTAGATAGAGTCAGTGCCAAAGGCTCACTTTCAGTGGTTCACAAGCCAAACAGCCCCCAGTGCTTGGACACTTCACGCATTCTGGGGATAAGGGTGGCTTCATTTTCGTTTCCTAACAAAATTGCCTCTTGCAACGGAAAAACCTTGCTCATTAACGAAATATATTGTGATTAACAGTGAGACCGGGAGCACTGGCTTTCCTCCTCGACTGCTGGTAGGCAGATCGGATCCTCTGAATGAACTAGGAATCTAGAGGGCCCCAGTCTTGGAAATTCGAACTCCCCATGAAGAGATTTGTTAGCCAGATGGAGACTCCTGGCAGGGATCCACTTAACGGATCCGGCCAATGCGAATGCAGTAGTGTAGTGACTTTAAGAACGGAATCCAACCCTGGAGACATAAATAGGGAAGTTCTGGGAAAGGAAGGTGGGGAGCGAAGGATGAAAGGTGCAGGGCTCAGAGTGGCCAGGAGAAAGGGTGTCCTCACAAATGGAGACGGATATGGGCCTGAAGGGTTTGGAGTCATCCGTGAATTGGGGGGAGTAAAGGGAGTGGGAGGCATTGCTCAGGGGTTGCAATAAAATGGGGCAGGGGTATTTCTGAAGGTAGAGGTCCAATTCTGCCCTGGTCAGCCTGGGTGACTCCCCAAGGGAGCCTCAAAGTAAACTGGGGCGCAAATATTAAGTTCCGAAAGATAGGAGTGTACTTTTCCTGTCAGGTAACTGGGAACCCGTTTTCTCCTTCGAATAATATTTTGACACACAGCGGACTTTTTCAAGGTCTCCCGGATTCCAAGATCCTTCCCCAGTTTCTTCTCTCAATTCCTGCTTTGTCTCCTCTACCGCAGCTGGAGTTTCTAAGTAGGGACCCAGGGGTTCTGTGACCTTGACGTGACCCTCCCCTCTCTGAGCTCGATTCCCTGCCACCCTGGGACCCTCCAGCGTTGCAGCTCCTCCTGTGGAGACATAAACCTTCCGATAGACTCCTCAGCCAAACCTGCTAATATGGACACAGCTGATTTTATTTGTTTTCTAGTTTGTTTCATTTTGATTATTAAGAATGTTTCGGAGGGACCGAATAAAGTCCCGGGAAAACTATAATTAATATGCTACACTATTCATTCAAATAAAACAAATACATTTCTATTTAGATTTAGTGGATATTGCCAGTCACCAACAGTTCACAAAGCCTAGTGAGCTAGACGCTCTTTTCCACTTTGCAGATGGGGAAGGGAAGGCCTGGACCGCAGAGCGAAAAAGGAGGTGATAACACTATTGGAGTCCATTCTAGAAGGGCAGAGCTAGAGAGGAACTTAGGGAGCATCCAAGCCTTCCTTTCCATTGAGGGGGGAAATGGGGCTCAAACAGGAGATGCAGCTTTGCAAGCCCACATGGCTGAAGGGCGGGAGCCAGGGTGGCCACCCGTTGCCCACCTCCTTGATGACCTTGCCCCCGCGGTGGATGGTGCTGTTGTTGACCATGTCCACGATGGCCACGCCCAGGTTGCAGCGGATGCCGAAGGAGATGCAGAAGCCCAGGCCGCTCATGATGGCGATGATGTAGCGGCGCGGCAGACCAAAGCACGTGCAGTCGCACAGCGGCGCCTTCCTCTCAGGCACCTCTAGGGGCTTCCCATCTTCTGTCAGCTCGATAGTCTCCCCGGTGTCTTGCTTCTTCTCCAGCACCCTGCGCGGCAGAGCAGGGGCCAGTCAAGGACGTGCGTGGCAGCTCAGGCACCCCTGACTCTGACCCATTCCCATATTTCAGGATCCATAGGGGTTGGGAGGAGGGCCGTCGACCTCAGCCCTCCCTCAGGGATTAGGCTGGTGGCATGACACCAAACTGCAAGACTTCCCAGGCTCTCACGCATTCTGCCCTTGCTCCTCGCCTCAGAGGCAGCGTCCCTTCAACTTTAACACCTTTAGGCCTAAGGCAGCGAGTCCCCATCTCGGGATCCACCTCTGAAAGCTTTGATTCAGAAACACGGGCTGCTTGGGTCTAACTTTCTTGCAGGGTCTGCATTTTGTGAGGACAGGGGTTACCAGAGCCTCCTCCGCACCTGTGTAGGCGCCTCCCCTGCCGACCTGCGCTCCCCAGGGCTTTCCCCTGGCTACCCTGTGCTCCTGCAATCCAGCGCCCGAGGGCTGCTCCGCTGCAGGCGGGCCCAACCAGAGAGCCTTTTCCACCCGTGCTGCCTTTTCCGTTTTTGGCAAGCGGAAGCTTTGCAGGTTGAGGATGCTAGTATTCCAAACCCCCTCCCCACCCCACCCCCAGCTGAGCCTGGGGCACCCCTGAGACTAAGGCCTCTCTAGGCCATTGCCTGTGCCTGAAGAGAAGGCCTGAGAACTCTCGCTGAGAGTGTCAAACACTCTCCTTCCCCTTCATCCCGCCCCCAGGGCTCTGGTTCAATGCTTAACCCCGTTACACCTCATACTATTTTTTTTTTCTTTTTACTCGAGTTGGAGACAAAGACCTCCACAGCATATGGGCGACACCTAAGCTTCCTACTGACAGAACATGAATAATTAATTATTCACAATCTTGCGTCATTACTATCTCTCTTACAAACACCGAAAAATGTCAAGAGTCCATTTCCCGAGACACAAAATGTGACTCCCAGATATACAAACGAGTCCCCAAATCAACTTTTGTAAGATATTCCACATCAAAGTGGAAGATCTCATGTAAAAATTTGTTTTTGCATAGTGTTTCATAAGATTTCACCCATTTGAATCAATTCATTTCTGGCTTTTGTCCTTGGGAGAAGGGCCAAACGGAAAGGGGAACGCGGAGAAAAGGAATGATTTCACTAAAAGGTGGTGGTGTTCTAGTCTACAACATGTTCATGAAATTTCTATTAACAAAAACCAAACAAACAAACAAAAGGAATGCATACGGTAACATCTCTGTATGGAGCCCCTTGGGATTGATACTTTTGATATTTAAACAAAAAGCCTCTCCGTTTACAATTCGCAAATATTTTTCCAAACTACCATGTAATTTTGACCTGTGCCGTTTTGAATGCTATGTGCACACCCAATTGTTTTACCACACAAGGGTGAAGCAAGTGAAAATTTTAATTTAATTTCAAATACGCATAGCTTGGGATATTGCTGTCAAGTAGTTTGAGGCTACCAGAAAAAAATGTCAGACTTCCGAATTCTATAAAATAGTACCTGGACAATAGGACTTAAAGGTATTTGTGGCTAGGTTAATGTTTATTCTTAAAGTCTGATCATAATGTTAGAAAACATTGCAGTTTATTTTCACTGGGAGAAAAAAATCAGCTGATGTGTTTTTTCTTTCTCTCTTTCTTTTCTTTCTTTCTTTCTTTCTTTTTTTTTTTTTTTTTGCATTGGCTTTGTGTGCCCAAATATACAACGTTGAACTCTGCACAGGATGGCAGTTGTACCGGGAAAGAACAGCCCTTTACAGGGTAGCTGTGGGACTGCAGGGCCCTTGCAGTATCTACTGCCGCATAGGTGCATAATCGTGCCTACATAAAGCCCGCCAAACCTAAAAAGATTTGGAAAATTTGGGAGTGGTTTGGTCATTTTCCTTATATTTCTCATGCATTTACAGAGACCTCAATTTCCCAAATATTAAAATTAATGCTCCTTTGGAATTGTTTTTTCTTTTATGTCTTCCCTGTCTTCTTTATTTTGCTCTAATTATTTTTAAAAAGCTGTATCCATGTAGCATACCTGAAATGATTTAAAGTTTTGCAGATTGTAGCATAATTAGTATAGTGACTACAGAAGGATTAAAAAATTAAATCATTTCTAGGACTTTCAAAGCAATGTTGCTTGTTATTTTTATGGCTGTTCTTCCGGGCATTGTGACATTTCCTATGCAAGAAATAGACTCTAGGAGACTGAAAATAATTAAAAATGCATATACATTGTTTCAGGCTCAGAGAAAGGAATTGCTTCAACTATCAATTATTGATATATTTTGATGCTTCTTTATTCAATAGAGAAGAAAGATTCCACTAGGGGATTCTCTACTATGCTTTTGAAGCTGAGATCTCTCTCTCTTACTTGTATGTATATATATTAAAACCATTATTCTTTGGAATTTCTTGGCTAATTTTCAGAGGGTTGTGCTTTATATTCGTTTGTCTGCATCAAAGGAGTTTAATTCGGGTTATATATAAGCACTAAAAGAATGACTGTTTGAGCAGGTGCTGGTCATTTCTAAATTGTAAAGAAGATAAATCCTATGTAGTAAAGAATAAAACTCTGCAGATACCAAAATTACACACACACACACACACACACACACACACACACACCAGACAGGTTCATTTAGTGCAACATTCCTGCATTAATAAGCAGGTTTCCAGAGCACCCCTGCTCCAAGCAATGGGCAACAAAAAGACTTTCCGATCATATTACAATGTTCCTGAGCCACCATGGTTTGCGGAAATGGCCCTGCAGGTTTTTTCATGCTGAGCCCCAGGTAAGCAAGGATTTGCTTTGTCTTACCTGTAGATCTGGCCGAGGGATTTTCCAGCAAAATTCTTTAGCCCCTCTTTTCCTGGGGCCAAAATCCTTTGTTTTACCGATTCCATTCTTTCAAAGACTGTTGTCAGCTCTTGCCAGATTTAAACAGTGATTGCTAGGAAAGGCGAGGATTGCGCATGCTGCCTTAATCTCTTAAGGCAGTTGTGGGCTTTTCCTTCTTAGCAGAATGGTAGTGGCTTGCCTCCAGCAAGAGTGAGAGTGAGAGAAGGGAGGGAGAGTGAGAATGAGAATACAACAGAATAGCTGCATGCAACCCACGGGTTTCCTAATAGGAGAGTTGGTAGACACAATCAGAAAGTCTCATTGGAAGGGGAGGATCCGGTGGCAAAGGGTGCAAGCAGTGCCATGGTATTTGGGTAGATGCGGTTGAGTCCTTGTCCTGGAAGTCGGTCAGCTGAAAAACAATGCAAATTCCCGGTTTTGAAGACTTACTGCTCTCAAGTCTGCTGGCTTTTAAACGGAGAGGCCGGAATATCACAGAACCCTTGGGTAACAGCAAAGTCAAAAGAATAGTACTTTTAAAAATGGTGTATTTGCTGTAAAGAGCAGAGCATATTCAAAACTCATGGTAGCACCTCAGGTCTCAGGTGAGCAGTGCTGCTATTAGTTTTTCCTCTTTGCCCATGATCTCCTCCCATCACGCCAGCGTAACTGTGCTCTGCGGTAGAGTCAAATTAAGATGGAGAAGGCTTGCTGCTCTTTGAGGACGTGAGTAAATAAAAGATACACAGTTCTGATTTGGGCAGCGTCAGGCAAGATTTTTTTTCAGCGGCTGACAGCACCCGTCTGGGCGGGTCTCGATAGAATGGTTCAGCACCACGGACAGAGTAAGTTTCAGGAAAAGGGGACGCTTCTTTTGGCTAGCTAGGTTGCCAACTTTCTAGGGGGGCTGGGCGGATCTCCCTGACCAAGGACCATACTGGGGCTCTTCAGGAATGGATGCTATGGAAACCATGTGGGAAGATGTCATCATCTCCAGAGTTTGCAGGGAGAATGGTGCATTTAACTCTGCTAGGGAAGACAACTTTATTAAAAATTGACAAGTTACTTCCAGTTTGCTACATTTTGTCCAGCACACTGATGCCAATATTGCAGGGAAGAAAGATTTCAACATATTTCACTTATGCTTGTAATGTTTCAAGACACCTAGGCTCCCTTGAATGTAAAATCTATGCACACAAAATGCATAATTACATTACTCATATGCTTGTTTTAACCCCTGACAGGAAAAAGATGAATGAAAGAAATAAAAAAAGAAAGGGAGAGAAGAAAAGAAGAATGGAGGAAGGGAAGAATAAAGAAAAAGAGGTGCGAGGTAGGGAGAGGAGAAAATAAAAGAATAGCTGTAAACTCAGTGAACAAGGTTAAATAAAAGACAGGAAGTTTAAGATAAATTCCTTGGAATTTTAAGCATCTTTGTTTAAAGAATTTACAGTACACTACTCAAATGCCAGTATACTGATGAAATATGTGGCTATACCTTGTGCTTGCCGACAAATTATGATGATGATGATTTAAAGATTTATTTTAATTTACATATATTCCATTCAAAACTTATATATATTTTTTTCTTTGTATCACCTTCTCCTAAAGCATACGTTTTGAAAGACATTCATGTAATACTTTTGGTTTTATGTATATAAGTACAGTATCAATGAATTTATTTCATTAAGCAAAGCAAGCAAACTATGCTAGATTAAGGTAAACTATTAATCTCTTTTACATGAATCACAAACTTCTCATGTATGATTCAGGCCAATGCTTATAAAACAGATTGGCCTTGAAGCAGATTTTCAAGGTCAAAACCTTGGCTGTCATATAAGTCAACAGGGGGAGTCGATTTTAATTAAGATGCTGGAAAAATATCTCAAAAGTATGGATCTAAATTCAGAATCAAGTAAGAATATTCCCCTGAATAGTTCAAATGGTATAATGGCTCTGTATTCACTGAATGGATACCTGGAAAAAAAATTCAAAAATATCTAAAACCACCTACCATTATTAAGTTTGATAGTTGTCAAATTATATTCCATTTTGAAATATGATAAAGAAAAGGATAATAAAGAAATTTTTCTCTTTTTTTGGATAAATTTGTCTAAAATATATATCCTCAGTAAAACAGTGAATTTGGTTTTTCTCTAGCACTATGGAATGGCTTAGAATAATATCTATTTCTCAAGATCAAGTATAAAGAGACAAAACTACTTCCTTGCTAAAAAACAAACAAACAAAAAGATTAAAAGATTCAAGCTACTCAGGACTTGACTTATCTAGGTGTTTTCTAAATATCCATATTTTTCAAATTTTTAGTAACTAAGTTCATTAAATTATATTTATTTAGGGATATTAATGATTTTGAAATTTTGGAAAGTTATTTAAAAAATAGAATTTACAACAAATATTTGTGAAGCTGAGGTGATAATGCAGAAATGATTTTCCTAAACATTCCATCTTAAGTTGAACCTCAGATAACTGGAGATGTATCTAAACCATCAATAAGTATGATAGCTAGGTCGCAATTATGCAAATATGAGGGGAAACTAAGAAATATAAATCCAACATAAAAGCATTGTTTCTAGGGTAAAACAATTACATTCACTTTTATTGAAATGAATGTCATCTGCCTCTGTCTTCCACTCTCTTGATAATAAATAGCATGAGCAACCGAATCAGAATAACTGCTAATATTGATTTATTCATTCTAAAAATATTCATTGAGTGCCAAGAATAATACTAGATCTGGGAATTCTCCCTGAAATCTCACAAGCTACATGGGAAATAGACACATAAATACAATTACAAATAATTATGAATGAAATTATACAAGTTAAATAACTCATCCTGGGAGTTAAAATGTACAGAATGTATTTCAGGAGACAATGTTTTCTTGTCTGTCTTAATAGTTAAAAGAAATGTAGTTCTACAAAGACAATGGCAGCCCAGTGGAGTTTGGCAGGGTGGAGGGGTGTTATTTGGATAGCACTACAGCCAGAGGGGTATATTTAATGGTATTTCCATAAACAATTGAAAAATATTGTATGTGGAAAATTACAAGAAATGTTACTAGGCCACCTGGGACTTAAAAATGCCATTTACGCTATCTTTAAACTCATAGCAGCTCCCAATGTATGAAACATATATTCAGACACCATTTGCTAACACAACAGATTTTCTTCATGGGCGGACACAAACTGGAAACACTGAACATGTACTTTCGCAACCCTAAATTAATCAGTTTCATCTTTATGTAAAGATACACTAGTAGTTATATGTAGGATATTAACTTAAGCATATCAAAAATGACTTCCTTTCTCTTGACACCCTCCTTTATCCCCAATACCTTATATCCAATTTTAACAAACTCTAAATTGCATCATTAGACAACTTCATTTCTAGAGGAAGAAATGTCCCTCTTGCCAAGAACTGTGAACAATAAAAGGAGAGGTTTTCACTGAATATAACTAATGTAGGGTAGCATATTATAATTTATGAGTAGCTTTTATTTACACGATAATCTCATTTATTCCTTATAATTATTCCTTAGACTAAAATAGTTGTGTTTCCATGTTACTGAGGAAGAAAGTGAGATTTAATAATTGTCTGAAGCAATGTAACTGGTGATGAGAAAACAGCACAGGTTAGAGTAGCTTCTCACAGTTTAAGATCTTGTTAAAATACAGGTTCTGATTCAGTAGGTCTAGACGAAAGCCCAAGATTCAGCAATTGTAACATGTTTCCAGGACTACTTGCCCAAGAATCACACTTTGAACATCAACAGTTCAGAGTATGAAATGTGAAATCAGTTTACCTGAGTGGGCCCTGATGCTACTGATTATCATCTCTCCAATTTTGTATCAATCATCAAACACTAATAAACCAGTTTTCTTACTGGCACAAATGAAGGCTTGTATTGGGTGATTTCTATCATCTGTTCTGCTTGTCAAATTTTATGCCTTTTCGTAACTTTATTAACTGATGTAAAACTACTTTTCTTTTGTTTCTTCCATCCTAAGGTTTTTCTATTATATTTGAGTTAAATGGTTAATAATAAACTGAAAAAATACTGATATAGAGAAATGTACTCATTTCTGAAAGTTCTACCTTCTTACATATTTAAATAAAACTTTGTTGCTTTACTGTATATGTTGAATTTTATATGCAATTGTTTAAATAATTGAAGTTATAGTATTTTTTAAGATACACATAAGGTATTAGCCAACAGCAATGTAATAGATTTCCATTTGTTTATATCCCTGTGTGGAAATAAACAAATGTGTGAGGAAATACTTTTGAGAAATAATTTAAATATCTTGCAAATGTTGCCCTCTGGTGGAAGGATATGTTAATATTTTAGAGACAATTGTGGTCCTTAATTACGTAATTACACTTTCTTTTCTCTCTCTCTCTTTCTTTCTTTCCTCTTTTGAGTATTTGTTAAATTAAATCTACATCTATAACTATAAAGTATTTTTGTGGGCAACACATTTGCCATTGTTTTACTACAAAATATATTTAGAAATAAGTTGATTATCTGAGACTCTCTCAGTTAACCAAAAAGCTAGTACTAAAGGAAGCTTTAATGTATTAAGATTGAATAATGGTATGATAATCACACAGGTTAAGATTGAATAATGGTATGATAATCACACAGGTAAAAATGGCATACATTTTCTAATCCCAGTAGAATCAATTGTGATAATTTTATAAATATTTTGAAATAGTAATATAAATTTGATATTTCGCTATTACCAAAAATACAAATATATTCTAAAGGCATTATCTTTAAGGTCTTTCGAAAACTATTTCTGGAATATTTTTAGGGCAAATTGATTTCAAAAAATAACTCAAGGTGGTGGTGTGCCTCTGTAGTTCCAGTTACTGGGAAGGCAGATGCAAGAGGATTTGCTGGACCCCAGAAGTTTGAAGTTAGCCTGGGAAACATAGCCAGACCTCACCTCAAAAAGAGAAAACCTTTAAGATGACTGAGTCTGAGACTATTTTGAATGCAACATCTTCTGTTTATTATTTCAAAAAATATTCACTCAACAGATATTTGTACATACTAAGGGTTAGGTCCTTTTCTGGGATATAGTAAATCTGTGAACTCAATACAGTTTTATAGCCTTTTTAATATAAAAATTTATATTATATTTTTATAATGTGTAGAGAGTGCACATTCCTAAAGATAAAAATGCTTCAAAAAGCTTTTTTACAGTATGGCTTTATTTGACTTTGAATTCCTAAGTAAATGTTCAGTCCAATAATTACGCACTTCTTTCAGGTCGGAGCTATACAAATAAGCTCTAGAATTCATCTGTGACTTTTTTCTTACCAAGGGTTTTTAAGTAGACAATTTTTAGTTCAGCTTTATTTGATTTTACTTGGCAGTGTTAGCCTCAGAGACAATTTCTAAGAAATTATCATTATATAATTTCCTTAGAGCTGCAAATAGAAGAAATAATTCAGTTTGTCTTAAAAACCACTTCTGTGAACACATCCCAATACTTTACACTGCTATAGTTAGTGGCCTAGTATAAAATATCTTTTGATTTCTCTGATTAAAACCAGAAATAGGAAGTTTTAAATGAGCCTATGTTGTTACCTTAAACACATATTTTATTTACACATGTATGTAGTAAAACATACTTATGTAGTCATATATGCAATGCTTCCTTTTTTGTGTGCATATACTCTGTATTTATAATTTACCATGAGAAAAAATGTACATATCTTTTCTCATTTAAAAATGTATTCTACCTTTTTCTTTCTGCATTCATGGGGGAAAAAGTCTGAATTCACTAAAGGCCATTGTGCCTTGGGAAAAATTAAGTTTTTAAAGTAAATGGAGACCAAATACTGCTCCTCTAATGCCAGGAAAGTATTTCTAATTTGAATTCTAGTATATACACCTCGAGTAACATGATAAATACAGAAGGACTTTGAAAGCACTGACATCTTTAACTCTAAAAAAATTTCTTAAAGTAAAAGATGTAATTGTATAAGGAAATATTGAGGAAAAAAGTAACAAAAGAAAAGAAATGCAAAACTGTAAAGAGAATACAAGAAATATACACTTCAATATGAAGGCGATCAAGTGGAGACTGCCAGGCCTTACGGTGTTTTACAGATAAATAAATAAATTGAATAACATGAAAAAACATACCTAATTGAAATATGTCTTCATCTAAGTCCCATAGGAATCCTATTTCACTTTTATTATCCTAGGTTACTGATTGTCTTCTTTTGGCTGTCACACGTTTTCTCATCACAGACTGTGAAATATCATCTTCTTTGAGGGAACACTTCTAAAATTATTGAAATTTCCCATTTGCCTATTAGTATCTAGGAAGTTTCTGTTTAATTTCACACTATTTTCTAAGTTACTTAAGCTACCAGAGGCAGAGGGTGGGATGGTTTCTACTTCTGTAATATTTAGAGTAAAATTTTCCAAAGCAAAAAATTTGAATACATAGTTTTATAATAGAACAGAATATTTAAGGTCCAGAACATTTGACTGCTGTAAGCATAAGCTTATAATAATTTTGAAAAAGGAAAAAAAAATACAACAGTAGTCACTATTAATATTTTCTAGCTGCTGCCCACTAGTGGTAAAAATGAAAAATACTTATTTGAGTTAAGAGGCAGACCTACAACATTGATTTAAATTATTTGAAAGTCTGTGGGTATACATGCTTTCCATGATATTAACATTATATGTGGGCTTTTTTTCCTAGCATAAAGAAGAAAGGATTGCTGATAAATAATTGAAAAAGCATGCCACCATTTATTCTTTTGTGCCTGCTTGTGGGCTTATAATAATGGTAAAAACACCACTATACTGTGGCGAGAAGCATAGTGTGGAGATCTTATTGTGTAGCATGAATAATTTTTGATCGTTCATTTAAACTCTTTTGATATTGACTGCCAATTCCTTCAGTCATTCATTATGGAGAAGCAGAGTCAGTGGTCTAATTGAACCACACTAAATCCTGCTAACTAGGCTGGCTTTTCAAATTTTTTGAGCCAATGACATCTTTCAATTAATACTTAAGCCAGTTTGAGTTAACATATCTATTACTTGCAACTGAGAATATCTTGATATATCATCCTAAAGATATTTGAAGGATGGATAAATGAATGGAAGAAGAATGGATAAACAGAATCAAAGTTTAGAATATAAAGTTAAAACACGGGAAAGTGGAAAGAATCATGTAAGAATAATTCTAGACCAAAGTATTAGAAAGACAGAATAGACCCAAACAAACAAACAAAAACCTTGACTTTTGGGTTAGTTAAATTAAATTTTTTTTTAACATTTCTAAGTTATGACTACGTGCCAGGTCTTTTGCTGAGTACCACAGAAACAGAGATAAGTAACTCACAGATCTTGCTCTCAGATAACTCAGATTTTAACTAAGAATGTAAACTTTTTCTTATGGACAATTGAAAAAAAATTTTTAACAATGTATAAGCAAATAAATAATTTGCTGAGAGACGGTAACATTCTTAGAAGTTTAATCAGGCAACTATGTGATAAATTGGTAGAGAGATGGAGGCAGGGGTTCCAGTTCAGAAGATTACCGTTGCAATAGCTGATAAAATATTTTTTTATTACTATTCTTTCCAATATAATGCTCAAGCTTTCAACTCATTCAGGGGTGAGGAAAAATTACCCATATACACACAGATGGTACACAAGGACTGGAATTAGGATGCAAGTCTTTTGCTTAAAGCAATATGAAAATCATAACTCAATATTGGGAAATTACTTCTGTGGGTCAATTTAATTTATAATAAGCATATTTCCTTTATCCCTAGCCCACTCTTCTATTTTATCACTGTTACAACACCAAACATTAGGGGAAAAATTAACACACTTATTTAGTGAGTAGAAAAGAAAACAATGTCAATGACAAATGGTATAAATCAGCAACCCTTACTCTTCCTACACTTTGGCCCAAGGTAGACGATGCCCATCATCTAAAACTATCCTTCTCAGGGCAGATGATGCTCTCATGGATCTGATATGATGGACTCTGCATTGAAATTTGTAAGCAAATGGAAACTTATATTTTGACCATTTGTATTTTTCTTTTAGGGAAAGTCTTCAAGGTTGAAATTGATCTTAAAACAAAATTGGAACATGAAAAATGTGTCAAAGAGTAGCCCCACTATTTGAGTAGAGCTTGGGTTTCTTACAGTGCTTTCTGAGAGGCTATAATATCAGAAGAGGGGACAGAAAGAGGGGAGAATAATTTTCAATAGCCCATTATTTCATATTACATTCATTAACTGAAGTCAAGATTTTGGCAATCACAGAAATTAAAACACTATTCTGACACAGCAAGACAACACAAAAATTTCTTTAATCCATTACATAGTTTTTGTCTTGATTAGTTTTTATTTTATCAAAATAATACATGTACCAAGATGTAAAGGTGAAATACTTTTTTTTTTTTTTTAAAGCGGTACTTTGACTCATTCCATCTTCTGACAACTCCTGCTAAAAGGAGGCATCGCTTTGGGGAACAAAATTAAATGTGTGTGTGTGTGTGCGTGCGTGTGTGTGTGTGTGTGTGTGTGTGTGTTTGTGTCTTACAGGATTAAGGATTACTTGGCATAGAATCAACTCTATATGTTTAGCTGTTATGATCATTAGGCTGCTGTTCTTTGACTTTCAATATTTTATATATCTGTTGCCATCTTCCGATGAAAGATGAGGAACTAAATTTAATTATCTATCTCTCTTTCAACTGTCTCTCCCTCTTCGTCTCTTCCCATCCCCAACATTCACATGCTATCCCCTTTAAACTAATTTTGTTGAAATCAAAATTGTTTATATGATGACTATTGTTAAGCAACTCTCTCAGTGTCACACAATTCAGTTGCAAAGTTAAAATTCTAACTCAAGCAGCCCACTTATTGCTCACAACCAAACCATAGGATTGCTTTGTTGTCATTTCCTTTCTTATATAGCATTTCTCCACCCTGGGGCTTATAATTGCATTTCTATTTGTTAATGTTATCCTATGTTTCTGTGTTCCTGTCATTAATCCATCTCAAAATGATCCAAGCGAACTATAAAATTCCCTTAATATAATCAGACTTGTCAGATAATATATCAATTCTAGTGTTTTTTTTTTTTTTTTTTTTTTTTTTTTTTTTCCTCTAGATGCTTTCCTCTTGGAGCTCTCTGCCCTTCTACTTCGGTATAAACTAAATGCCCTCCATCCTGCTACACAGTTGCTGACTTGGGGTTCTCCATCACCACTATCCTGGGAGATCCCCTTCACCTCTCTTCTATGTCACCTGCTTACTTTCTGGATCCTGTATCTTTCTGGATTATATACTACTGTAATTTCCTGAAACAAAGGACTGAGATGTAAACTCTAAAAACTTGCTTATCTGAAAACTGATTTTTTTTTCCTTTTCACACTTGATCTATAGTTGTTTTCTTTTTGTGAATCTAAGAACAATAATGCTTTTTCAATTTTTGGCAGTTTTGTCCCATTATCTGTCATCTTCTAGAATTGCTAGTGGATAGACTAGTACCATTTTGATTCCTGAAGCCTCAGGATGCTTTAAAAAAATTATTCTGTGGAGACTTTATGATACTCTATCTCTAGTGTTCTGAAAATTTATGACATCTTAAAAAGAGACTTTTTTTATACTCTTGTGCTTGTCACTCAGAGGCAGACCCTCTCACATCCTTCAAATATGGAAGTGGGCTAGATATGGCACAGGGCCTCATTCCTATAATCCCAGCACTTTGGGCAGCCAAGCAGGAGGAATGTGGATTACTCAAGGCCAGGATTTTAAGACCAGCCTGGGCAACATAGTGAGACCCCCATCTGTACAATTTTTTTTTTTAAATTAGCTGGTTGTGGTGGTCAGTGCCTGTAGTTCCAGCTACTCAAAAGGCTAAGATGGAAGGCTAACCTGAGCCCAGGAGTTCAAGGCTGCAGTGAGCTATGATTGCACCACTGCACTCCAGCCTGGGCCACAGAGCAAGACTTCTTGAAAAAGAAAAAAAAAAAACAAAAACAAAACCAGAAAATGTTCTGAAATTATCTCCCAAAATAATTTCCTTTCTTCCAATTTATCTATTCTTGCTCAAAACCTTGTCAGTTGGGTATTAGCCATTCTGGATTGACATTTAGTTTTTAAAATCTTATTTCTAATTGTTTATTTCTTTTTATTTTTATTTTTTTTATAAATGTTCTCTTTTTTCTTCAAACCCATTTTAAAGTTTCTGCTACTATATTTTTATTTGCAAGAGCTGTTTGTTTTTGAATCTTTCTTTTTATTCAATAGCATCTTATTCTTGTTTTTAAGGCTGCACCATCTTTTCTCCCTGAAAATGTTAATTTTAGTTGTTACTATTTTAATTTTTTCTGCTCTCTTCTCACTAATTTTCTCTTTTTTAATTAGCTTGTTTTACCTTCTTTTAGGGTCTTTCCTTAAATATGTAGTAGTCCTTAGCTGTTCATTTGTATTTAAGAGCAAGGCACTGTGGGTATATAAGAACTGTTAGCTGGGATTATTTTGACAGTTCTTTACTTGTGGGCCCCAAATAGCAATAAATACATACATTTTTATTAAGTTAACAAGCTTTCCTATATAAGAGTCCTTCAGTCTCTTTCCTAGAAATGATTAGACATCTGACAACCAGGATTCTAGAAGCTGAGTAGAAAGGAAGTTGATAATAAAATCTCACCATCCAGTATGCAACCTTTGATTTTTCCTCCTGATTTTACTAACCCCACATCTCAGCAATGCCTGCTGTTCTTGAGGTCTGGGTCTATGTGATTTACCCTGAAGAGATAAGCTTACATTTCTACCATGATTGGTGAGGTCCACTTGTCTTGCTACATAGGCTGGACTAGGTATAAGTCCTCTTCTTGTAGTCTTGCAGCAAACTATCCTGTCTATAGCCGAGGCCCACAACTCTGGTAATTTCAACTCCCAAGCTTTTCCATGGTTTGTGCATGACCTGAATTGCTTTCTGCCAAAAGGCATTTAGGTTTCACCTTTCTTCACTATCTAGGTCACTTTTCCCTTATCCATCATCTTTCCATCTTCTAAAATCCTGTTAACATCTTCTAAATGCTATGGCTTCATCTGTCATTCTCTTTTATAGCTTTTCAAAATCTGCTTTTCCATCATTTTAGTGAGTCCCAGGAGAAAGTGGACACAAACTCATATGCTCAGTCTTCCTGATTTAATTGGAACTCGGTGTCCATTTTATATTTAAAACAAAACTATCTTGACTGTGTAAATATCTCTTTTTCAGGGGTAAAAGAAACATAGCACACAGAAAAAGATTCCAATATTTGAGTTTATACAAGTGTCACATTTCCTTATTCTGACTAAGACTAGATGACCAGATGCAGAATTCTGAGGTATTTAGTTTCTAGGGAAGGCTACCTCTCCATAGTCATCTTAATTCTTCTCTCTCTTGCTCTTACATACCACGAACACAGGCCAAGTGTGTTTCTGTGTTAGTGTATTTTCACTGGCTTGCTATCATATTATCATTTTTAAGTTTTCTTTATTCTACAACTTATCACTTTCTAAAGCATCTTATTTTTCTAATTGCTGTCTGTTTTATTTTCCTATTGCTGTTGTGATGAAGGGCCACAAATTAAGAAACTTTCTAAAACACATGTTTGCCGCAGGTCTGTAAATCAGAAGTCTGACATAGGGCTTACTGGGCTAACGCCATGGTGTCAGGAGGGCTTCATCATTCTGGAGACTCTGGAGGGAATATATCATTGCCTTTTCAGCTTCTAGAGGCTGCCTGCATTCCTTGACTTATGATGCAACCCACCCCCAAGTTAACAAGCATGACCTCCGCTTTCATGATTATATCTCCTCTGTCTCTACTGCTTCTTTCTTTCACCCATAAGAACAATTATAATTTCACTGGGCTCAGCCAGATAATCTTTAGAATAATTACCTTCCTTTAGGATCCTTAACATAATCACACCTGCAAAGTCTCCTTTGCCACATAAGTTAACATATTCACAAGTTCTGGGGATCTTGAAGAGAACAGCTTTGGGAGCCTATTATTCTGCTTACCACAGGACCTGTTGGTTTTTTGCTTTGTTTCCTGTTCTGCCTTTCTAAGCCAATTAGAAAAAAACTTCTAAATGGCAGGAACTGTTCCTACCTTATGCAGAATTATATTTCCAGCATGTAAAATACTCCCTGATACAAAGTGCTTAATGTCATTTTTTTTAAGAAATGAATGTTCATTTTTTTGTTGAACTTATTCATATTTTTCTATTTAACAGCATACGGAAGGAGAGCTTAATGTCTTTCAATGGTTGTTCCTACTCATTCAGTGGTGAGGACAGTGGGAGCTGCAGGCCAGTCTTCAGTGGTAGGCTTGTTACCAGTGGAGGGTGTCCACTGAACAAACAATTGGACAAAATGCACAAAGCAAAGAAGGAATAAAGGGATTTATGGAAAATAAAAATACACTCCACAGTGTGGGGGCGGGCCCAAGCATGGGGGCTCAAAGGCCCTGTTACAGAATTTTTGGGAGTTTAAATACCCTCTAGAGGATTCCATTGGTTATTTGGTGTATGCCTTTTGTAAATGGAAAGGATGAAGTAAGGTTACAAAGTCATTTACTTGGCATACACCCTATGGAGAGAATATTTCCTGTCAGAGCTGAAGTGTGAATCAGCCTTATGTTCCCTGCCTCCAAACCCTATTTTCCTGTCTCATTTCCCCCTTGAGAAATGTGATAACCATAAATCTTCGTGGGAGGTGTAGGGTCCAACGGTCTTTCTTCTATAACTGCTTCATGCTGGCTTGGGGCATAGTCCCTACCTATTGGGGATCATGGAACTCTTGCCCTGCTCTGTCTAGTGGAGACAGGATAGCTTTTTGATGGACAGTGGTGGTGTCTTTTTCTAGAACTAGCTGGAACTTTGTTACATGATCATCTGAAGCTTGATGGTCTCTAGGTGAGAGGAAATGAATTTTGCTAAAAGATTTAATGGGAACTTCAGCGGGTGGTTGCCTATGCTGTCAGGAATGTTTGTTATAGAGATTTGCAGGAGTAAAACCAAAACCTCGTCTGTTCTAAGATCTATGTGTTTCCTTAAAATCTTAGCACAAACTTGGTTTTTCTGTTGGAGTCTAGTGCATGAGCTTAGTCCAAAACAATGACCTCCCAGAATTTTGCTTAAAAAATTCCCCCATTTTGGTCAGGTTCTCACTTAAGTGACAGTGTGACCAAAACTTTGGGCCTCAGCACCACTCTCAGTTCCTATCATTTTGGGTTTCCGGTCTCAGCATGTCCTTTACAGGTTACGGTGTCCTCACAGCTGCACGTTTCTTTTGGCTCTTGTCATTCCCATTGAAGAGAGACCATATGACGTTCTAGAGATGGATGAATGTAAGCATTTAAAATCTTTGAAAGAATACCGTGCACCAGGGAGACTATTATTATGAGTATTGAGAGGATAATATCAAGAGTTTGGAGCATGATCCTTACTCAAAGTCCCCACAAGCCAAACCTCAAAAATATCAAATAGATCAATGAATGAGCTAAGTAAAGGGTCTACTCACTTAACTAAGCAGTCTCTTTGTTAATCCCCTACCACTGAATCTTTATAATCCTCATTTGATGTATTTTTTCATAGGCCACAAATATCAACAGCCGCACAGATACCCCTCTGTTTAGCCAGTTCTACCATAACTTTCATAAGAGAATTTAAAGTCTATTGTGTAACTGTAGCCTTTACAGCAGAATTTGGTATAAAACCTGTCATGGTTCTAATCACTGCCTCATTGACTTAGTGGCCCAGCCTTCAAATGGGGACTGCTAGATAGGCACAGGGAACATCTGAACACCTTTAGACCAGTCTCCAGCCTCAAGTTGAGTAGCAGGAAACTCAGCAGTCTGAACATTACATTCGTGCTGAATATACAATGACCCTTTCTTGGTCACAGCCTTTTCAGCAGAAACCTGCTCTCTCTTTTCAATTTTTTCAAGCTCTTTGTAGAAGTAGAGATCAGGCATGACCTCACTTTGGTCTTACATCGAGCTACACATGTACAGAACTTCTTGGGTCAAAATCCGTCACATCAGACCCAAGAAGAGCGTTCTCTTGTTGTTGCATGAGATGGCAATATCTACCTAGTACACAGAAGAACCTGTGTCACACAGAGAAATGATAAGCTGGTTAACATAAGCTGCCTCTGTGGAGTCTGGTGGTCATCTCTGAGATTGGTAACCACCAGAAGACTTGATTTCCAGAGGCTGTGTGGATCTGGTTGGTGAGGGTTTTGAGAGTGAAGCTCTCAGCATTAGGACGGCTAGCAGCAATAAAAGTGGCTAGCAGCACAGTGGCTGCAGAAGACAGCACAATTCGTTGGCCATTATTCCTGGAAGAAATGATACTGACATCAGCTAGACGTTCAATGGCAACAATGGCATGAGTTACCAGCTGAAGCTTCCTCCAGGTCCTTTTCAGATTTATAATATAGATACCATTACTTTTTACTTTTTCTTTTGTAGGTGTACAGTTATGTTGAAAGTCAATATTGGTGCCACCAAAGTGAGTTCTTGGAAGGAATTTGGGAATATCCTCATTCTTCATCTATAGGGCTCCAGACATTGTGAAAGTGTCCATTTAAGTTACTATGGGAACCCAGGACATTGTCAAATGGACCCCTCTTTGGGTAGCCTGGAAAGGCTCAACAGGTATTTTTGAATAGAAGAGTAATTGAGGTTTGATCATAGAGTAGTTTTCCAAGGAGTGAATGGATTTTGTCCCCCTCTCTTGAGGCATTTGCATCCCTAAATGGATACCCTGGTCACTTACCTCTCCTAGTCTGCAGTCCATTATCACACTCCTGTGGAATTCATCTCCCTGAAGCAAACCCTGATCATTCACTTGTTTTAGCAAAATCTTTCAGAACTTTAAACTCTTTAAGGAAAGATTTCACAGCTCCTGACATTTGCTCATTGGTCAGCACCTGCTCTGAATGTAAAGTTTTAAATTGATTTCTCACTTTTCTCTGTTAGTGTTATATGCACTCCAACAAACTGAAGCCCCTATTACATATAGAAACTCTATTCCCTGAGCCTCTGTCTTTAAGCTCACTATTATTCTCACCTATAATGACATTGTCTTTTCCTCACTTACTAGTGTCCATCATTACTAATCATTCAAAACCCACATCAGATACATTTTCCTGAATGGAGTTTCATCCTCTGTCCTCCCATTAGAAATTGGAATCTAATGCTGTCATTGGTAGAAATGCACAACTTTGGAGAAGGTCATTGAAATTATTTAAGACTCATTTTCTTTATCTAAGTGTAAAGAATTATAGCTACCTTTGCAGATTCAATAATGCATGTCAATCACCTTTCACTGTCTGACACATAAGTATACCTAATATATGGGAGTGATAATTATTTTTTATCTAAATTTTTTAATCACACATCACTTTCTACCTTGCAATCTTTAAAAATGGAGTCTATATTTGCATAATCTATATTGTCCATAACTCTTGCCAAAATACTTGACACATAGTATAATCAGTAAAAATGGTTTAATAAATATACCCTAATAAACTTTATTAGAAGGCTCTTCTGTGTCAAAGGTTATTGCATTATTTTCCTGGAGCTGCCATAAAAATTATCACAAATTGAGTGGCTTAAAATGACATAAATTTATTATCTCATAATTTAGGACACTAAAATCCAAACTCAAGGTATCAGTACGATTGGTTCCTTCTGTGAGGGAAAAATCATTCTGTATCTCACCTACCTTCTAGTGGTTGGTAGCAGTCCTTGCAGTTCTTTAGCTTATAGATTTGTCATTCTAGTCTTTGCCTCTAACTTTACATTGCTTTCTTCTTTGTGCTTTTGTGCCCTCTCTTCCTATAAGTGCAACATAAGTCATTAGATTTAGGGAATACCCTAAATCCAGAATGATTTCATCTCAAGGCCCTAATTACATCTCTAAAGGTCCTATTTCCAAATAAGGTCACATTTTAAGGTTTTGGACGAACATAAATTTTGGTATTTTGGAGGGATACTATTCAAGCCACTATAGTTATACACAAGGTTCCTCCTCACTTAAAACAAATTTTATTTAAGAATATAAATTTTACAGCTAGACTCTTCACGTCCAGGCACAGACCCACCTTACTGGATATAAGGCTTAGGCTATGTTGCTTTAACTATGCCAAGTTTCACTTCCTGAGTAAGGGAAGTGAGGATAATGGTATCTACCTGTAAGGATTTTGTAAGGGTCAAAAGATGTAATCCTTAGAAAGGGCTTAGTATAGCCCGGTTGTCATAAATTCATCAATAAATGCTTGCTGCTTCTTTCCTTTACCTTTTATAAGGGGGGTCCCTCTGCCTGGGAAACTCACCACTACTCCCACTTTTTATCTAACTCCTTATGAACATTCGTGTCTCAGCTTAAGTATCGCTTCACCAGAGAGGCATTTTCTGACATCTTTAATAGAATCTAATAGCTCACAATACCTCTTTTCATCCCTTGTCACTATTTTTTTTTCCATTCATTTATTTTATTGCATTTTAGGTTTTGGGGTACATGTGAAAAACATGCAAGATTGTTGCATAGGTACACACATGGCAGTGTGATTTGCTGCCTTCCTCCCCATCACCTACATCTGGCATCTCTCCCCTTGCTCTCTCTCCCCAACTCCCCATCCCCCACCGTCCCTCCCCTATTTCCCCCCAACTGACCCAATTGATTATTACAATCAAATTACAACCATACAGATTTTAGGGAGTTAATATTTAATATCCGGTTCCCTGATGATGATGTACACCTCATGGTGACAATAACTCTTTTTAGTTTAGTATGAACTCAGATTGCTTGGGATGGATTTCTGGTTTCTTCACTTTTTCTACTTGGATAAATTTCTAAATCTGCTTATATCTCAGTTTCTTCATATGTAAATGATGATAATAAAATTACATTTCAAGACATTTTTGTGAGCATTAAATGAAATTCTGTTTCTAAAAGACACAGTTCACTGTACCTGGCACATCCTAACTGCCTAAAACTTGCTGATTAGCATTAATATTTTTTCAACTCCTGGTGCTAGTCTGTTAAACAAATGAATTAATACTGAATGTATGAGCCAGGTTACTGGCCAAATCTAGAAATACAATCTGTGCTACAGAATTGTGTGACAATTCGATAGGTTTTAGTTACTTTGTCCTTATTTTTTCTCCAACCAAAGGGGCTCGAAACCCCGGGGGAGGAACACCTGTGACTAACACCACTGCCCCCAAATAATTTCCTGTGTTATAACCCCTGCAATCTTATTTAGAACCAGAATTGAAAAAAAGAAAAGAAGGTTCAGAGAATCCAATTTGTTTCTAGCCCTAGGGTGGTCTTTCAGAAATGGAGAAAGGCTTCTGGGAACGTAGTAAAAAATATCAGGCTAACGCAAGTCTTGCTCCTTAGCAGGTGAAGCATGGCTTGAGACAATAATGCTTTGGTTTGAGGAGAGACGGAAACTCATCAGGACTTTGCAGATTTTAAGGTGCATCTCTGTGGTCTAGGAAAGCAACATCATTGAGTAAACATTAAAAGGTAGCTTTAAAGTTTAAAAGAAAATTGTTTACTATCTAAGGATAAATTGGTGCTCTGGAATAAACATGCCCATTGAAGAACATATTTATTTCTGCATTGCTTTTGCTATAGAAACAATTTGGTGGCATGGCTTCACCATCAGACCGACCTGGTTTAAAACTTTGGTGGAAAGGTCACTTTCTTTTTAAAGTGAGTCATAGACCACACAGGTTTTAAATCTACTTTTGGGGACCTGACAGTTTGATGGTTGAAGTCACTTTTATTTCTTTAAATAGAAGGAGCTGAAATGATGATAATTTTTGCTGAACCACATAATTTTAGAACTTTAGTCCAAAGCCTTCAGTTGACTAGTGATAAAACTGAGGAGCAGAGAGGTTACCTGACACATCCAGGGTCACATTGCAATACCACACTGGTATTTTGGATTCAGAATTGAAAACCAGATCTATTGTACACTTACCAGAGACTCTCTCCTTACCTTGGCTCACTTACTAAGGAAAGCTGTTAAATTTACAGTTAAAATGCAACATCATGCAACTCTTGGACTAGAAGAGCTTTGAGGATTTATTTCATCTGCATTTCAAGGTCACAGTTCTATTATCTCCAACATGCAAGGGTCTATTCTTAGATGTCATTTGTATAGTGACCCAGGAAATAATACAGACTGTCGCTCTTTTTCTTACTAACAAACTGTGTTTAATAACTGGAAATGATATGTAGATAAAATACAAATGTATTTTTGTTTATGGAAACACACACACACATTTTATATATATATATATATATATATATATATATATATATATATGTTTTTTTTTTAAATTTATTTAGCAGGAGACATCTGGCTTCCTAAGCTCTGCTTCTTTTCTTGTTACTCCCTCAATGGAGAATTTATTACCCAGATAAAATTTAGAACATCAGGTAGGCCACATGTACCACATAACCACATTACTGAGTTGAAATATCAAGCACTTCTTTTGCCTTTTGTACCTTCCCCATTAATGCAACTGAGGGAATAAGTTAAGAAGATGTAGCCTTCTTATTTCCTTTGTTTTGTATTTCTTCTTTCATATGGCTGCACAAAACTTGGTACAATTTCAAGAATTAGATTGAGAGAAAGGCATCAGTTTTCGCCCACAAGCTCCAGTTGCATGTTTCATCCCAAAGGTCTGTACAGGGACACCTAAAGCTTAACACCTATAATAAAACTTTTAATAACAGGGTTCTTTCATTTATTTTTGGAAACTAATGTATACAATTTCCACTGTTAACTCAAAAAGGAGGGGGATCATTATCATCAGGGCAAAATTTCAGCATTTTTAGGTTCTTCAATATATTTCCATCAAAACCCAATTAATTCATTTACTCAAAAATTATTACTTAAGCATCTGCTATGTGCCAGACTCTGTTCTGAATGCTGGAGATAAAGACAGACAGTTTTCCATCCTGATGGAGCTCTCATTTTAATTGGAGAGACAAAAACAAAGGAATATATCGATATGTCATCCAATTTCCAAAAGCATTGTATAACTGACCATTTATCAGGATTTAAGCACTGTTTGAAGCATTTCTAAATGATATATCTTTTCATCCTTATTGCAATCCTACTAAGTAGATATATAACAAAGTATAACATTATATAATATACTACTATATAATATAATGTAATATTTCACAGATGAGAAAACTGCGAATCATCCAAGTTTCCACTGCTCTTAAGCATCTGAACTAGAACCTAAACTGAGGATTATCTGAATCAAAGTACACATAAGTGAACTCATTTTTTTCATTTACCATTATTATGAAGCAATCACAATGTCTTGGGTACTATGAAAATGGTAGAAATATAAAGATAAATAGGAATGGTCTTTACCATCAAGAAACAGCCAGCTGGTAGAGGAGATAGCAGTACAAATAAATTATTGCAATTACGTGCTATAAGACTAAGAATACAAAACTATTCACCTACTCAGGAGGCTGAGGCAGGTGAATAGCTTGAACCCTAAAGGTGGAGGTTGAAGTGAGCCAAGATCATGCCGTTGCACTCTAGCCTGGGCAACAAGAGTGAAACTCTGTCTCAAAAGAAAAAGTAAAAGAAAAAACAGTATCTTACGTTCATGGCAGGCACCTCTCAACAAAGCCCAGTTCCAAGGAAAAATTCCGACATTTTCTATATTGGCTGCTGCCTAGTCCGAAATCAGCACATTCCATGGAGGAAGGAGTCCTGCTTTGCTGCATCTCATATCCTAAGGTTTAACATCAGTAATTGAGTAACTCTAGCATTTGTACAAGGCTCCCGAAGACTCCTGCAGCAGTGGACAAACCCAGGGACATAATTGAATCTGGAGAGTCCTAGGGCCTTGTTGTGAAAAAGTCTTGAAATACATATAAGAGGAAAGGTACAAAAATAAATGTTCACTTGTCTCTGCAAAAAAAAAAAAAAAAAGAAAGAAATGTGGCAGGGAGCTTTAAAAGGGGCAGTGGAAGAAAAAGGAGAGAAAGAAGGTGTTACAAATTGCCAAGAAGTCATGGCTTCCCAGTTGCATCCCCCACAGTGTTGAATGCCCTTTAACATCTGGATGCCATTGATTTAGAGTAAGGCAGTTATGCCATCACAGTGGAAGGAAGGAGACAAGTCACCAGTGTTCTAGATAAAACTTTGTTTCTAACTCACAATGTGAGAAACAGCCAAAATTTCTAATTTTCTGCAAGTTCGTTTTTTATGTATATATTTTTTTTGTATTCATAATCAAATGAAGGACACTTGCCTTATCCCCACATGGAGT
Organism: Sapajus apella; assembly: GCF_009761245.1. Lineage (NCBI taxonomy): Eukaryota > Metazoa > Chordata > Mammalia > Primates > Cebidae > Sapajus > Sapajus apella. Next base: position 16,939,718 of record NW_022436987.1, on the reverse strand, counting down.
TGTTTGCTGTAAATACAGGATAACTTGTATGCTGTAATCGTAGAATAAGAAGTGAGGAGAGATTTGGCAAAAGATAATGTATTATAAGAATATGCAGCATGTTATATTATTAAATCAGCTTTTCCCTTTTTAAACTTCTCTTTTCTAGGCCAAATCGTTCAAAGCCCGTAGTCTGTCTTCACACAGCCTTGAGTACAGTTATTTATACAAAGACTGTTTTTTCTCTGTGCCCTCACTTTTTCATGGTGTGTCATCAGTTTTTGGAATTTGGCATTATTCCTATAGAGTTTTATTCTGCTTCCTTATACATGTCATCCATATATTTATCCATTTTTAAATTTTACTTTAAGGTATGAGTGTTTTGTCTGATTCTGCCTTTTCAAATTTAAAAACAGCTCTAAAAATTGTTCTTTTGTATTCAAAATATTTGAGCAAGAGAATAATATTCTAAATTCACCTAAAAACCTATTACCCAGTTATAGCTCCCATGTAATTCCCAGACTTTAATATACTTCAGAATTACGTAGGAAGCTTGGTAACACTGCAAATTTCCTCAAGCGTTAACTCTTAGGGGTTGTGCCTTAGTTCATTCAGGGTGAGTCTAGTATTCTGAATCTAAAATATCAGGAGACTTTTTAAAATCTGAGGCAATTCTAATAGTGATGATCTGCACACCATATTTTGAAGAAAAAATAAGACAACAAAACTGCTGCTACAGACAACATCCCGTACCAATGTAGAAAAATGTATACAAATTCACATAAGTGTTCTTATGGTAGATATCATTGGTTGACTCCTCCAATGCAATTTTCAACTTATTTCTCCCTGCATTTGGGAATCCCAGTATTAGTTTTCTAATATCCTCTGCAGCTACAGTTGGCCATGTAACCCAGTTTTGCCCAGCAAGAGCTTCTGGAAAATCTAATCTGTTTCCCAATAGAACAAAAAGGGACAGGGGCAAACTGGCTGCCACTGCTCCCTTACCCTTTGAAGTAGATGTTTATAATATTTATAACTATCTATCATCTTTCGTATTGTCTAGCATAGAAGTTATGATCTTATAACTGATTGGGCGTACAACCTAAGCCCCATCAGACGCCCTCATGAGGATGATTTGGAAGCAAGTATTGCTTAGGAAACAGGCTCTGTGTGGAGTTTCCACCCTGCTACAGGTGCCTGATTGTTGAGATTTCTGGATTTAGACATCATCAGTGGCAATGATGGCAGCTTCCTAATGGTAGTAAGATAGGGTAACCTACTAATCTTAATCCTTAATTTAGCTACCGGAAATCTTGTGTCCTAGGAACTCCCTTACTCACAGGCAAACCTGAACAATTGGTCACCCTGCGGCTAGGGTGACATTCCTGAAACAGGTATGGTATTAATTTGGTGCAAAACTAATTGCAGTATTTGTCTTTTAAAAGTAACGGCAAAAACTGCAATTATGTGTGCACCAAATTGAATGTAAGCTCAAGTTTCAGTGAAAACAAGTTGCTAAAATTTAGTGCTAAACAATGACAGTCGCTGAAGTTTCCACACTGTTTTATGATGGGACTTGGGGATTTTTCTCCTGAAAGCGAGACGAGGCTTTTTTATCCACCATCCTTCCAATGGTTTCACGGGGTGCTGAATAGGTTGTAAACCATCTTCAAGCTTAAACTAGCAGGAATACATGTGTTGATTTCAACTAAGGTCCCTGACTAATGCTCTTTACTTTTCCTTTAAATACCATCACGGCATCTAGATCTAGAGTAGCCATCTTATAATATGAAATGATGAGAATGAGGATAAAAATGAGCAGTGAAGGAAGGCAGAGTGGAAAGGAAGAATGAGCTTGTGTTCTTGCTGGTATAATTAAAACAATGAACAAGCCTTGGAACTGCCTATCTATAAGACTTCTTGTATCTGAGATAATAAACGTCTGGTTTTAAGTTATTGTGCCTCAGATAAGTAAATTTCTTAACTGTTAAGGGCTTATGTTAAGCATGTTGTTATGTAATCTGTAACTTCCTTGGATGCCTTTCTTCACTATCCCCCAAGTCTTGTTCATCCATTTTAAACTGTTTTCTAGTATTTTTAGGCTTCTGTCTTACATGAATAACCTGAAGCAAATTAGTAAGATTCCTAGGTGAAAATATTAAGTGATATTTGAATGTATTGATAAACACAAGATATATTAAATAAAATAGTTTAAAAGGATGGTAAAACCTATTATTTCTGCAGAAAGAAGGAGTTATTTTATATCTTTTTTGTTCCTTCAAACTTTATATTATGAGTCTGCAAAACTGGTCCTGGAAGAGAGTTAAGGCACCTTTTATCTCTTTTAAACAAGAAATGAGATGGTTCTCAGTTGTGAGAAGTTTTACTGAGTTGCTCTGATCAGATGAATAAAATACAGGAGAAAGACAAAAAAGAACAGGGAGAAGGAAGGAAGGGAAGAAATAAAAAGTGAGAGAAAGAATAAGGAACACACATAACGAAGGATGAAAGGGTAAGTCAACTTGGGAGCTCCAGTACAAAAAGCAAATGATCATGAATAGACATCATGTGACTTATCACTGTCCCCTTTCCTGGCATCTTATTTTTTTTAAAAAATTCAGATATTCTTATATTTTTTTTCTCCTTTCAGTGTATTGGTGACTACATAAGAAGCAAGGTCACCTCTGTTTTCCCGGAAAGAGCATTTTGCCAAGACAAGAAACTATCAGCAAGGCACAGTGCTTCCAGCCCAAGTCTAACTCATATTGGAATCTTCCTGCGACAATGGTAGTCTTTCTGATGCAGATACTTTGTTTCCACAAATCAAGTCCTGCTCGATCAGGATTCAATATCTACCAGGGACTCACCAAAGGGACTTGTTGCTGATGAGGGTGGGTTTTTTCTTTTGGTATTAGAAATCTGAAGCCACATTTACCATAGCCCCTGGTTTGTGTCTGTGCCTCCCCTCAACTTGCTTTCTCTAGTGTCCTGCATCTTACTTGCATAATTTCAGTGAGAATAAAAATTTATTATTTCTGACCAATTCTGTCAATAACCTATAGCATGGCACAAATGGCACAAATCTTCCAGGGAAACGTTCACAAATACTTGGCATTCTAACTGAAATCCCCAACTAGGCATGCTACTTTTCAGTAGGAAGTCTATTTCTTTTCTTTTCTTTTTCTTTCTTTTCTTTCTTTCCTTTCTTTCTTTCTTTTCTTTCTTTCTCTTTCTTTCTTTCTTTCTTTTTCTTTCTTTCTTCTTTCTTTCTCTCCCTCTTTCTCTCTCTCTTTCTTTCTTTCTCCCTTCCTTCCTTCCTTCTTTCCTTCCTTCCTTCCTTCCTTCCTTCCTTCCTTCCTTCCTTCCTTCCTTCCTTCCTTCTTTCTTTCTTTTTCTTTCTCTCTCCTTCTCTCCTTCTCCTTTCTTTTTTTGATAGAATTTCACTCTTGTTGACCTCCACTTTTGGGTTCAATAAATTACTCTGCCTCAGCCTCCCAAGTAGCTGGGATTGCAGATGCTCACCACCACACCTGGCTAATTTTTGTATTTTTAGTAGTGATGGGGTTTCACCATGTTGACCAGGATGGTCTTGATCTCCTGACTTCAGGTAATGTGCCCCCCTCAGCCTTCCAAAGTGCTGGGATTACAGTGTGAGATGCCAGGCCTGGTGATATTTCATTTTTGAGCAGGATTTGTAAAGAACCATTGGTTCATCATTATCTACTTGGGAAGTTATTTCTTCTCTCTGAGTCTCAGTTTCTTTATATATGATAGAAACATAACAATTTTTACTTCACAAAGTTGCATTGAGAAATAAAAAAAAATTAGCCTGTTTTCATTCTGCTGATGAAGACATACCTATGACTGGGCAATTTATAAAGGAAAGAGGTTTAATGGAGAACTCACAGTTCCATGTGGTTGGGGAAACCTCATAATCATGGTGGGAGGTGAAGTAGGAACAAGTTATGTTTTACATGGATGGAAGCAGGCAAAAAGAGAGCTTGTGCAGAGAAACTCCCGTTTTTAAAACCATCAGATCTTGTGAGACTCATTCACTGTCATGAGAACAGGGCAGGAAAGACTTGCTGCCATAAGTCAAACACCTCCCACCAGGTTCCTCCCATGACACCTGGGAATTGTAGGAGCTACAACTGAAGATGAGATTTGGGTGGGGACACAGCCAAACCATATCAGTGAAGTTCTAAACACAGTGCCCAACACATAATCATAATGTGGATTTTCCTCTCCTGATTCCACTTAACTTAGGATGGGATTTTCTAAGAAAGGCTTATGTTTTGCCCAAGTAGAGGTTTAAAAGGAATATTATTAGAAAGGTTTCTGACAAAGGAGTGGCAAAACAGACTTAACGATTCTGAGTCTGGATATGAAGAAAGTTTTCTGGAATAGGATATGACATCCCTTAAAACAACCTGCTCTAGCAGAAGATAATATTGGAAATTTGTCAATGAATTTTCTTTAGAAATTTCTCCAATAAAAAAATACATGAAGGTGGACATCTGGTGAAAAATATGGCATAGTAGTTAAGAGCTAGTCTCACTTAATCCTGAGTCCAAATTCTGTTTCTGGCATTTTCAACAATACCTGAATATATGATTTTACTTCTCTGGCTTAATTTTCCCCTTAGTTCAATGGGATAATAATATGTGAAATACAGGGATAATGTATGAATGAAATATGATATTTATGATGTAGACAACATATCTTGAGGCTTCTCAGCCTCTGTAATTGTGTGAGCCAATTCCCCATATATCCTATATCTCTCTTTTTCTTTCTCTCTCTCCCTCTCCTCCTATTGGAACTACTTCTGTGGAGAACCCTTACTAATACAGTGTATTTGAAACAGCAAGTATTATTAAGTTTGATAAAGTTAAATTTATTATTTTCTTCTTAAATGATTTGGGTATTTTTAAATATGTGTAATCTATGTAGGACATTTTTCTGTGATCCAATGATGCAAAGATTTTCTCCTATGTTTTTACTTCTGAAAGTTCAAGCTTTAGCTCTTAAATTTGATGTCATATATTTTACCTTACTTTCTGTATAAAGTGTGAGGTAAGGATTGAGACTCATTTGTTTCCATGTGAATATCCCATTGTTGTAGCACTGTTTGTTTAATAATGTATCATTTCCCTATTGAATTGCTTTGACACATTTATATAAATTGATACAGCATTTAAGTATGGGTCTATTTTTGGACTCCCCATCCTGTTTCATTTATTTATATGTTTGTTTTTATGCCAACATCACACTGTATTTCTTACTGAAGTTATATTTTAAGTGCTGAAATCAGGTAGTGCAAAGTTCTTCATAATTATTTTAGTTTTCCTAGGCCCTTGAATATAGACTTAAGAATGAGTTTGTTAATTTCTAAAAACAAAGAAAAACACACAAAACAGCCTTCCAGGCTTTTTGTTGGTTACATAATAAATCTATTGGTCAATTTGGGTTGAATGAACATTTTATCAATTTTGACTCTTCCAACCTGTAAACATAGTATATTTTACCAACTTATGTATGTTGTATTTCTCACTGCTGACCACCAGGTGGCAATCAAGATGAGAACAATTGAAATATCTTTCCCGCTTACATGAGTTTCTGGTGTGAGTTAAATTGGGAACTCAACCGTACACAAATGAGAGTATACTATACTGCTTTGTAAATAGTTTTTAACTCAGCAAATATAGTAGAATATTCATGCTAATTTTATTGAATGGATTGTGTTATATCCCAGAATATTATTTTAAAAACTAATTATTGTTAGGCTATTTCCTATATTTGCCTATTACAAGCAATGCTGAAATGAATACAATATCATTGTTTCAATACAATACAATGAATTATCAACATTCTACTCACAATTTTATATCTATAATTCTCAAATTTGAGTATTCCTGTAACACGGATTTCTAAAATGAAATTGCTTGTCAGACAATATGCAGTTTTATGCTCTTTAAAAAAAAACCCTTTATATACAAAAATAGAAAGAATAGCATTTAAAATCTATATGTCACTCCTTACTGACCTTCAACAAATATGAACAGCTTGTAATCTTGTTTTACTTATCCCCTCTGATGTCACCTCCCCGTCCCCAACAAGTATTATTTTGAAGGAAATCCAAGGCATTATGTCATTTCACCTGCAAATATATAGGATGTACATTTAAAAGATACGTGCTGTCAAAGTCATAACCTTACATATCTTATCTAAAATTAAAAATAATTCATCATCTATTTTGAGGTAAACACTAGTCATTGCTCAAATATGTTTCCCTCCTGATTTTTCTGCTGCTGCTTTTCAGCTTTCTCTTCCTCTCTTCTTTCTCTCCTTCTCCCCTCCTCCTCCTCCTGCTTCCCAACCTCCTATTCTTCCTCCTGCTCCTCCTTCCTTTCTTGAAGTTTGTTCAAATCAGGATCTAAAGAAGATGCATACAGGATTGATAGGTTTCTTAAGTTGTTTCTAATTCATAGACTTCTCTCCACCAATTTTCTTTTTGCTGGTAATTTATTTGCAAAAGAAAGCCAGTTAGTGGTCCTATGGAGGTTTTTTGTCTAGATTTTTGCGGCTCCATCATGTTTAATAAGTTCCTGCAACCCTTGTATTTCCAGTAAATTGATGAATGTAGATACAAATAAAAGTTTCATTGATTGCTTTATGAATCATACATACTTTCCTTTTTAACCTATGTTTTTCTGACTAGGACATCCATGTGGAATAAAAAAAGGAATTGTATGCTTTTTTAAAAAATAGTTTTTTTTGAAAATTTTCAAAGGTACAAAAGTTTGAAAATAGTATAATGAAATGTCAGTATACACACTAGAATCAACAGTTTTTAATAATTTGAGTCAATTTTTTAATCTCTTTAGTAAGTATTTGACGAGCCATTTGATGTTAAGTTTTGCACATCATGTCCCATTACCTCATCTACTTCAATTGTCATCTTTTAAGAGTAATAGTATTCTTCCTATTTAACCAAAATGCCTTTATCAGAATTAACAGTGAGGAATATCATCTCATTGTCCACGTTCACATTCCTACAATTGTCCACCAAATGTTGTAAGTTTTTAAAAAACTTTATGTCTTGAAGTACTTTCAGACTTACAGAATAATTACAAATATAGTACTACCCTTTACCCAGCTTTCTCTAATATTAGTGCCTTATAAAATTGCAGTACAATTTTCAAAAGCAGGGAATTAACATTGATACAGTAGGATTAGTTATACTACACGCCTATTTTAATCTCACCAATTTTCTCATTAATGTTCTTTTTCAAGTCTAGAATCCAGCCCCAGATCCCATATTTCATTTAGTACTTGTCAAGTCTCTTTACTCTCCTCTAATCTGTCAGTTACCCGTTCATTCCTTGTTTTGATGATTTGATCCTTTAGTAGTATGTACCTCAATTTGACTTTGATTTATTGTTTCAGAATTAGATTGAGGTAATGTCTTTTTGGAAAGAATACCAAAGTACTGATATGTCCTTCTCAGTTCATTATGTTGGGATACATTATATTAATATGTGTTATTACTGGTTACGTTAGTCTTGATTACTTGGTTAAAGCAGTGTATGGCAAGTTTCTTCATTGCAAAGTTATTTTATTCTTTTGTCATAAATAAATATCTTGTGAGGAGTAATTCTTTAAGTCTTTTCAAATGACTTGTTTTTATTATGCTTTCTCCTGTTAATTTTACCCTGTAACAATTATTTCTGTGGTTTATGCTTAATATGATTTGCCTTTCTCATTCCTTCTAATTTATTAGTTGGAATTCTTCAAGACCTTTTTCCTCACTTGCTCATTTATTCAATTATTTGTTTCAGTGTTAACTACTGGGTATTATTTTTACTCATCGTGTTGCTCTAATTTTTCCAAGCTCAGCCATTAGGAGTTTCTTCCGGTTGATTTCTGTGCCATTTGACATGTCCCATTATTTATTGAGCACTCTTAATTTCTGTCACCAAAAAACGTTCAAGACTCCTTTTGTATTATCTCTGCTCTAGTCTTTAGAATCAAATATTTTTTTTCCCAGAGTCCACTGAAGCTAGACTGTAGTCAGCATTACTGTAGTGTCATTGTTTCCTGTGCTCTCTTAGGGACCATAACTAGAAAATATATGCATTTACTTTAAAATATGCACATATACATTTTTATATTTTCTGGTCGGTCTATCTATTGTCTGTCTGCCTGTCTGTCTATCTATCTGCTATCTATCTATCATCTGCCTATCTATCTATAAATTTATCATAAGTATTTTTTTTACCTGTAGTTCCAACGTAAAACCATAGCATTCATTGCTGCTTTTCTCTTTCTGTTATTTATAATTTCTATATCTGACAGTGATAAACCCTAGTCTCATTACCTATATTATATTTACTTACTTTTTCAATTCTAGTATATACATAAAAATTTCAGAATTGCCAGTCCACATTCCTGTGAAAAACACATTTACTAACTAGAGTATAGTGTGTAAATTTAGTTCTTTTTGTATTTAGCCTTACAATACATAGTCAAATTATATTGTTTTCCAGGTACTTCGGTTATTTTTTTCTTCCCCATGCCCTGTAGAGTGTGTTTATTATTCACTTTTGATGTAGTTGTTATTTTTAAATCTGTATTCCATCTAGGGTTTCTACCCTACACCCTGATGGACTTCTTTTTTTAATTTCAAGCTTTGTGAAATATTGCCAGTTATAAAAGTCTGAAATATTGATGCCTAGAGAAACAGTGTTTCCTCATCATTCCTACTACCCAATATTTATTCTGTCTTCTTCCATTTTCTGTAGGTAAGACATATCATTAGTTCCTGATTTATTCTTCTATTTCTTTTTGCAAAAATTAGCAGATACATAGATACACCTGTATTTGTTTTCTATCGAATTCATTGTTACACCAAGTGTAGCATACTGTAGGCCCTCTTTTGCATTTTGCTTTTCTCACATAACTGTGTGTCTTGCAAATCATTCCATAGCCATGATCTCTTCTTTCTTTTTTACACAGCTGAATAACACTCCATTGTGTGGATGTGTTACAGTTTACTTAACCACTCACTGTTCTATGTATAAACATTTATATTGTTTTCAATATTTTGCAGTTATAAGCAATGTTTTAAAGAATAGCTTATTGCATATGTAGTGTTGTATTGTTCGAGATATGTCTTTAGAATAGATTTCTAGAAGTAGAAACGCCAGCTGAAAAAAATAAATACATATGTGGTTTTGTTGGGTGTTATAACCATGATAATATTTCACAAAGCTTGAAATAAAAAAAATAAAAATCAATCAAGATGTAGGGGAGAACCCCCAAATGGAATAAAAACTAAAAGGTAAATTATCTTCTTGGTGGGCTGTACAGTTTACATTTCACTAGGTTGTAAAAGAGTGCCTTTTTCCTCACAGCCTCATAAAGAATTCATCATCAAACATAAATGTTTGCCAGTCTATTAAGTGAGAAATTCTGCCTCAGTGTTGTTTCCATTTTCATTCCTCTAATTATAAGTTAAACAGTTTTTATATATTTGAGGGCCATTTTAATATATTTTTATTAATTATCTGTTCATTTCTTTGTCCCATTTTTCTATAGGCCCCCAGTCCTCTGTACCTTAATTCTTAGGATTCTTTATAAAATAGATATATTGGTCCTTTATCTGAGTTGCAAATATTTTCTCTCAGTCATTTGTTTTTTGATTTCCCTTATGGTACCTTTGTAAAGCACTTTTTAAAAATTATGTAATCAACTTTACCAATCTTTTGCCTATCCAGTGCCTTTGGATTCTGAGTCATGGTTATAAGACTCCTTTGAAGTAGCACATTCTTTGAACTCCCTTCCCTGCATTTTGTGTTCTGATCTGCCCAAATACTTTTTGAGTATTTTTAGACTTTGATCTACTTAATTTTGGGGGCAGCAGTTTTACATCAATCTTAGACCCCTTTGGTAACTTTCCTTTTGTCTTCCCTGTGGTTTTTCAATTTGTTTGTTTTTGGTCTAACCGCATTCACAATAAAGTCTTGCTGAAGGATAGGTGTAGAGCAGGAATATGAAAGATCATCAGCTGGGATTTGGTGACCTCTGTGCCTTTACTCACAGTTAATGTGAAATTTCAGCCATTCTCTTTCTTCAAGATATGCTGAAGAGTGGATTTTGTGTACATCTACATTTCTCTTTTTGTTGTTTTGTATTCTTTTGGAAAAAAATATTGGCAGACTGGTGGCACTACTGTTATCTTCAGGTACCCTGAAGTCTATAGATTGTGCTACTTTTAAATATCAACATTATGTCAAAGCTCATGTTCTCTTTTACTCTAGAGTAGCATTCCTCCTCCACTCTTCATGACATTTAATTTTGTATGGCTATAGGTCTTATAAGAGTATACCAGCTGCAAGCTATATTAGAAGCTGAATGAAGAGACAGGGCTCATGATTCTGAGATAATTGGAGACCTTCAAGCTCAAATTACATCTTTACAAGAGGAGGTCAAGCATCTCAAACATAATCTTGAAAAAGTGGAAGAAGAAAGAAAAGAAGTTCAAGACATGCTTAATCACTCAGAAAAGGAAAAGAATAATTTAGAGATAGATTTAAAGTACAAACTTAAATCATTACAACAACAGTTAGAAAAAGAGGTAAATGAACACAAAGTAACCAAAGCTCGTTTAACTGACAAACATCAATCTATTGAAAAGGCAAAGTCTGTTGCAACGTGTGAGATGGAAAAAAAGCTGGAAGAAGAAAGAGAAGCTGGAGAGAAGGCTGAAAATCGGGTTGTTCAGGTTGAGAAACAGTGTTCCATGCTAGACGTTGATGTGAAGCAATCTCAGCAGAAACTAGAACATTCGACTGGAAATAAAGAAAGGATGGAGGATGAAGTTAAGAATCTAACCCTGCAAATGGAGCAGGAATCAAATAAGTGGCTGTTGTTCTGTACTGGTTTAATTGTTCCTCACCGTGTTTGTGCTTCTATGCCCTATATATTCTGTAAACTAGAAGTCTAAACAATACCTCAGATGGTGTGCTCTGCACTACATTTTTATATCTTATTATATAATATGATATTAAGTTGTTCCACAATTAGTGATGCTAAGTTTGATGATCAGGAAAATGTTGATAACCAAAACATTTCCCCATTGTAAAAATACATAGTATTCTTTGCAGTTAGCAATAATATGTGAAGTGATTCTTTGGCACCATGTGAATATTCTCTGCTTACAAACTCTTTCACTATATAATATATTTAGTAATTAATGTTAACAATTCACAGATAAATTACTATATGAGAGGACTGCAAAATACACTTTTAAAATCACTTCCAAGTTTATTAGCTGACATTCTTTTGTTTAAAAAAAAGCTTTTTAAAGTTTTCTCTTTTTAAGATTTTATAGACCCAATATAATTTTTATTCAATATGCTGTAATCATATATAGTTAGCATGCTTTTAGATGATCAAATTTTCTCAGATTTGACCATAAGGCACTTCTTCAGTCTATGTGTGTGTGTGTGTGTGTGTGTGTGTGTGTGTGTGTGTGTTGAGCCAGGGTCTCACTCTTTCAGCCAGGCTAAAGTGCAGTGGTGCAATCTTGGCTCACTGGAAGTCCCCTGCTCCCCCGCCCCACCACCCAGGCTCAAGGGGTCCTCCCACTTCAGCCTCCCATATACCTGGGACTATAGGGGTGCTCCACTATGCCTGGCTAATTTTTGTATCATTTTATAGAGACAGGGTTTTGCCACATTGCACAGGCTTGCCTTGGACTCTTTTGACATGATCCATCAGTGTTTAAATTTTTTCTTTGCTTAAAAATGAATTTAAGATTTATCTTATCATTTTCTTCCTCAAACTTAAGAGTCAGTCTTTTCTCTATGGAACATTGTTTTTGGTGTAGATTTATTTATTTATTTATTTATTTATTTATTTATTTATTCAGTGGAAAATAACTTTCATTGAGACCCCACCAGCTGCAAAATCTGTTCCTGGCATTAAGCTCCTTCTTCCTTTGCAATTCAGTCATTCTTGAGTGGTCCCATGAATGCTTTCTTCTCCTCCATGGTCTGGAACCGGCCATGGCCAAACTTGGAGGTGGTGTCAATGAATTTAAGGTCAACCTTCTCCAGAGCCCGCTGCTTGGTCTGCACCAGCGAGGACTTGTGGAGGATGAGCACCCGCTTCTTGGTTCCCACAACACAGCCTTTCAGCATGACAGTCATTGGTCACTTCACCATAGTGGACAAAGCCACCCAGAGGGTTGATGCTCTTGTCAGACAGGTCATAGTCGGTGGAGGCATTGTTCTTGATCAGCTTGCCGTCCTTGACAAGGTAGCCATGGCCGGTCTTATAGATCTTCTTGTTGATCTCAGTGCAGTGATGGTATCCTTTCTGCCCAGCACGTGCCACAGAGAAGGCCATATGGGCAGGATGCCATGCCCCAATACAGGTCACCTTGCGCAGGCCTCGGTGGGTCTTGCGGGGCAGCTTCTTGGTGTGCCAATGACTGGTGACCCCTTTGTAGCCTTTGCCCTTGGTCACCCCGATGACGTCAATCCTCTGGTCCTGCCCAAACACTTGGTTCACAGGTACCTGCTGCTCCAGCCTCTCACGGGCCCAGTCCAGCTTCTCGGGCACACTGCCTCCATTCACCTGGATCTCCGTCAGGTGGGCCTTTTTCTGGCGCAGAGGAAGCAGGCGCATCTGGGTGTGGGCAATGGCGCGGATGACTTGGCAGTATTTCTTCATGCTGCTGAAGTCCTTCTCCAGCTGCTTCTTGCCATCCTCATCCTGCCATTTCTTGCAGTACTTGGTGAAGGCCTTCTTCTTAGATTTATGCCAGTTCTTATAGAAACGCCTTTTGCACTCATTGCTGATGTGCTCGGCGAAGACAGTCTTGAAGGTCCGGAGGCCTCGGGGGGTTTCCATGTAGCCCACAATGCCCACAACCACCATGGGTGGCGTCTCCACAGTGGTCACAGCCTCCACCACCTCCTTCTTTTTCACCTTGGATCCTGGCCTATCGACCTCCTGCACGATATGGGTCATGCCAGCCTTGTATCCCAGGAAGGCTGTCAGGTGGACCGGCTTGGAAGGGTCATCCTTGGGGAAGCTCTTCACCTTCCCAGGATGCCTGCTGCTGCGCTTCCGAGAGAGGAAGCCGAGGGACCCATGTCTGGGAGCGGAGAACTTCCTGTGAGACATGACGCCGTCAAATCCAGCCGGTAGAGAGTATTTATTTGTTTATTTATGGGGAAACCTATTTAGAAGCCAAGATCTGGGTGCTATATGTCCTTATTTATAATAGGTTGTAATTTCTTCTTGACACTTACAGTAGATACATGCAAGACATTAAATAATCATGAATTCATGTGGATGGTTCTCTTTCAAATTTAATAATACAACTTAAAAATATCTTTAATTTTATATTTTTATTTGTTAATGGATAATTTTCATTCCTAATATAAACATATTTATGTATTTGTATAATTGAAATAGTTTCAAACTCAAAATACCAACATTTCTACTAATAGTAAAACTACAGAGTGAAGTTTAAGGTATCTTCACAGTTCTTTTTATATTTAGAACATACCACACTAAGTTTATATAGAATAATATGCACCAAATCATTTGAAATAATTATTTTCCTTTTGTTCAGTTTGATTTATTTAATTTACAACTTTTAGTGTGATTTTAAAATTTTTTGTTTAGTTTTGTTTTGTTTTGTTTTGAGGTGGGGTCTCACTCTGTTGCCTGAGCTGGAGTGCTGTGGTACAATCTCAGCTCACTGCAACCTCTGCCTGCTGGGTTCAAGTGATTCTCCTGTCTCTGCCTCCTGAGTACCTGGAATTACAGGTGCCCCGCCACTACACCCTGCTAATTTTTTTGTATTTTTAGTAGGGATGGGTTTTCACCATGTTGGCCAGGCTGGGGTCGAACTCCTGACCTCCTGATTCGCCTGCCTCCCCAAAGTGCTGGGATTACAGGCGTGAGGCACCATGCCCACCGAGCTCTCTTTTTTATGTTTAAAACATTTGCAAGGTTTAAAAATCAAAACATTACTGTCAAAGAAGACATATTTCCATTTTTCTTTTTCTGGCTCCATCTACCACCCTTGGTAACAATTTATATTAGGGGTTTCTTTCTTTGTAGTTGACAAGTAAAACTTTCATGTATTTATAGTGTTCAATATAATGTTTTGATATAGGTATGCATTGTGGAATGACTATATCAAACTATTTAACATACACATAATCTCACATATGTTTTTGGGGTGAAAACACTTAAAATATACTCAGTAATTTTCAGCTATACAATATATTGTTATTAACTCATTGCCATGACATACAACAGATCTCTTAAATGTATATCTCCTGTCTAACTTCCTGTTCCTTGATCAACATATCCCCAATACGCCACCTGCCCCAGGCTCTGATAACCACCATTTTACCTTCTGTTCCTATGAGTTCAACTATTTTATACTATGCATATAAGTGAGATCATGTAGTATTTGTCTATTTATTCCTGCCTTATTTTCTTGACATAAAGTCATCCATGTTCATCCATGTTGCACCAAATGACAGGATTTCTCTTTTTTTTTTTTTTTTGAGGAATAGTATCACATTGAATGTATATACTACATTGTCCTTATCAGTTCTTCCAGTGATAGACACTTAGATTGATTCCATATCTTGGGTATTGTGAATAGTACTGCAATGGACATGGGAGTGCAGATATCTCATTGACATACTGATGTCATTTTCTTTGGATACATATCCAGTAGTGGGATTGCTGGCTCATAGATAGTTCTATTTTTAATGTTTTTGAGGAGCCTCCATACTGTTTTCCGTAATGGCTGGCCTAATTTACGCTCCCTCCATCCCACAGTATGTAGGTGTTCTCTTTATCCACATTCTTGCAAACACTTGTTATCTCTTGTCTTTTTGATAACCATTTAACAGGTGTGAGGTAATATTTAATTTTGATTTTAATTTACATTTCTGTAATGATTGGTGATTTTGAGCATTTTTTGTATTCCTGCTTTCCATTTGTATTCTTCTTTTGAGAATGACTGTTCAGATCCTTTATCTGTTTTTAAAAATCTAGTTATCCATTTCCTTACTCTCGATTTGTTTGCATTCCTTATTTTTAGATGGTAACCTCTTATCATATGCATGATTTGCAGATATACTCTCCCATTTTGTCCTATTAGTTTTTTGTTTGTAATTCCAGTATTTATTTTTTCCTTCACAATTTTTTAGTGTGTATTTCCTATAAACAAGGACATCCTTCTGCAGAAACTCAATACAACCTTCAAAATCAGGACATTAACATTGACACATTTCTCCAATTTAATCCTCAGATAACGTTCAAGTGTTACCAAATACACCAATCTTGGTTTTTGTAGCAAAAACACCTGGGTCACAATCACACATTATGTTTGTAAAATTTCTTTAGTATACTTTGAACTTGGATAGTTCTTTAGTCTTTTCATGGGTTCTATGTCTTTGCTACTTTGAGAATTAGAGTTATTTAGTAGAACGCCCTTCAGGTTGGGTTTGTTCAATGTTTACTCATGATTAAATTCAGATTATGCATTTTAAAGCTGGCTCCTATATTATTTTTACAACACGTTCAATCATCCTTTGAGAATTTTGTTGCTTTCTAGCATAACCAAATGTTTCAGGATCACCTTGGACATTTCCTGCTTCAGTCTTGCCATTTTGTGTGTGAGTGTGTGTACTCACATTTATATTTATTTCTAGATCTACCTATGAAAAATATTTAGTTCTATTTACTACCTCCAATTTCAATCAAACACGAGAGGAGTCATTCTAGGGTTCTCCTTTAGAGAACTGTAACTCCCATCTTCAACTGACGATTATCCTTAGTGTTTGTTTTCACATACTAATTAAGCCTTTCTATATAACCTATCTCTCTCATCACTCCTACCACCCCTATCACCCCTTCATCAATGTGTATAACCTCCTCATTCCTCTCAGAGCCCCAAACAGCAAATCAGCTGCCGTCATCACAGCCTGCAAGAATGACGTTCCATGCTCGTAATGCCTCACATTTAGTCTCTGACACTTCCAGATAATTTGTTTCCGCATGTGAGTCTGAACTTCACCCTGGCCAGCTCCATCACTCTATGCCAGGTCACGACAAGTTCTCTTCCCTCAGCCCAGGGTTAGCACTATGTGGGCACTCTCTTCACACCAGTTGGGCTCAAAAACTCCATGTCATGTTACCACCATGTGTATCCACACTCCTTGACACACTGGCTCTCATTTCTTCCTCCAGGCTACACCTTGTTGGGAATGTAATCATCACCTTGTTTGGGCTCTGATTCTCCATGCTGGGTTGGCGTTGCATAGATGCCCTCCTCGCCTTCTTTAGGATCCAATACCTAGTGCCAGGACTACTTTCATCCTGTGTGAATGCACTTATGCCATTTCTATCATTCTTGGACTAACTCCCCAAACCAAGCTGTTCGCCCATGAATTCACCAACTAACTCTGTTTGGGCTTTGAGACCCCTACTCAGGGATGTCCTTTTTTTGACAAATTTTCTTTGATCTGCTTGGCCTTTGAAACCTCACACTGAGTCACCCCTCTGCATGGATTTTTGTTCACACACTCGGATTCTCTAAAATTGGTGATTTAGCTGATTCCAACAAATTTTAAAGTGTAGATATTCATTATTATTTTCAAATGTTATCAAATATTCATAGAGAATTCTTCTCTGACCCATATGTACTGAGAACTGTGTTTTGCTTGCTTAGTTTCCAAACATTTTGGTGATTTGCTGGTTTTCTGTCACTGAGTTCTACTTTAAGTCACTATAGTCAGAGAAATACAATATAGTCAGAGAAATACATTTAGACTTCAATCCTTTGAAATTAATTTCATCTGCTTTAAGGCCTAGGATGTGTTTCATTCTGAAACTCTTCCATGTACATGTACACTTAAAAATGTGTATTCTTCCATTGTTGCATATTATTTCTCATGTTTGTATGTATATGTGTGTGTACATATATATATATATATATATACATATAAATGTATTTTTCAGCTGTTGAATTGATTGTACGGTTTAAATATTTCATATCCTATTGCATTTAGTTTCGTTTTGTCTATCAGTCATTAAGAGCATGTTAACATCTCCATATAAAATTGTGGATTTACCATCTCTTAGTTATGTCAATGTTTCTTTACAAGTTTTCCTGTGTTATTAGATGAATACATGTTTAGTTATGCATGCTTCTTAAATTTACCACTTTATCATTATAGAATATCTCAATCTCTATTACACCTTGCCTCACATTCTACTTTGTCTGACGTTAGTATAGATCAATTTTATTTTAGCGTTTCCAAGGAATATCTTTTTCCCCATTATATTCATTTCAACCCTTCTGTGCCTTTATATTTAATGTTTCTAAATAAAGTGCTAAGATTTGACCAGGGCTTTTTATCCTTGCTAGACCCTAAACATGTCTCCTAAGTTGTAAATCTGTTGAAAGCTCAGTAGAACCTTTCTTTCAGCTTTTTTTTTTTTCCTCTTTAATCTACACTTTCCTCAGGGAAAATATTGCCACAATAAACAGGCTTTCTTCTCTGCTTTTCTCTCCTCTCCTACTTATTTTTTCTATAAGAACTCTTTCTCTTATAATTTTCTGATGCTTTGAATCATTTTTAAAAACATGTTACCCAGTTTTTTTCCTGGTTCTCAGGGTTACAATAGCCTGAAAAACTAGGCTATTATTGCTGGAAGTGTGCTTTCCTATTGCTAATTTTGAAGGGAATAATTCTAATATGTTTCCATTAAGAACATTGTTTTCTGTATACTTTCCATTAATTTCCCCTCTTAAAATGATTTTTTCCTTCTTTTTACTTTTATTTTGTTCATATTGCTGTTCTCTAACTTTTTTAGATGTTTTTTTCTTCTTTTTGTAAAAATAGCCTATTTAAATGCTATACATTTCTTCTAAAACCACCACAAGATTTATTTAGTGTATCCCACAAAATTTGAGCTGTGCAGTATTTTTGGTACAATGTAATCAAAAATTATCTTCTAAACTTCACTTTATTACTTTTTTGTTATTTCAAGATTTGTTACATAATTTTCCTAGTCACCTTTTTGTTCTTTATAATTTCCTTTTATTGTGGACAGAGAAAATTATCTGGTTTATTTTGGTCATTTGAAATTTGCTGTTTTGTTTTTTTTTAGTTTTGTTTTTGAGGCTTGGCATTTGACCAGATTTTGTTAGTGTTTAGAATGTACTTGTAAAGAAATTCCTATTCCTTAGTTATTGAGCACAATATTCCACAAAAGCTTTATTGTGTTCAAATGTCCAATAGCCTTACTAAGTGAAGTTGGAACTGCACTGCTTAGAAGCCTATTCTTTCTCTGGTGTCAGGTTATATTTGCACAAGAGGCATACAGAAGTGAAGGAGCAGAAAGTCTACTTTCTGGTCTTGGAGGACAGATGTGATAAAGGATATGCAAATTGGAGTCTAGTGGGCTCTATGCTGTTCTCACTGTTTTTCACTCCAAGTATTCCTGACCAGCTGTGGGCTCCAAGTTCATGTGATTCTTGGCTGCAGATTCATGGAAACACGTAGCTAGACAAATGTAACATTTCCCCATAGACTTCATTAACTTTCCTTCCCAGTTTCACTTTAGCACATCATATGGATAGCTCTACAAGCCTCAACTTCTCTACCCATGGTAGTGTTTCAGGAGAGCTGAATGGTTCTTCTCTGACCATCTGTATTAGTCCATTTTTATACTGTTATGAAGAAATACGCAAGACTGGGTAATTTATTAAAAAAACATAGAGGTTTAATGGGCTCACAGTTCCACATGGCTGGGGAGGCCTCACAATCATGATGGAAGGTGAAGGAGGAGCAAAGGCATGTCTTATATGGCAGCAGGCAAGAGAGTGTGTGTAGGGGAACTGCCTTTTATAAAACCATTAGATCATGTGAGACCCGTTCATTGCCACGAGAACAGCATGGGAAAAACCCAGCCCTATGATTCAATTCCCTCCCACTGGGTCCCTCCCAGGACACATGGGGATTATGGGAGCTACAATTCAAGATGAGATTTGGGTGGGGACACAGC
The DNA here is from genome assembly GCF_009761245.1 of Sapajus apella. Lineage (NCBI taxonomy): Eukaryota > Metazoa > Chordata > Mammalia > Primates > Cebidae > Sapajus > Sapajus apella. The sequence goes on along the minus strand of NW_022436987.1, from coordinate 16,920,623 downwards.
CAAACCATATTACTCTCCAAATCTTTCTTTCAGACCATTTCTTTCCAGTTTCTTTCACAATTTTCAAAGGTCTATTTTCTATAAACAATCCTTTATTCCATAATATTCCTAACAGCTTTGCTTTCTTGATTAAATCTTGTCTGTTAAACTATTGGTTCTAGTACTTAGAATGTGATGTATTCACCATAATTTCTGACCAGTCTACACTTTCTTTTTCTTGAATATATTGGTAGAAGCAAATACATTTAATTTACTACTTCCTTTTTTTTAACAAGTAGAAACTAAAGGGCTAGAGCCCTTAGGCTGTCAGATTTCAACTGCTTCCACATACAACAGAATTGGAACAGTTCTACAAATTTGGAGACACTGACTACATATCTTGAGATATTTCTTTAATTGGATGGAGCAATAAATTAATGTTTGAAAATCATTATAGAAATACTTTGGGCTAGGGAATTTGACATCTTATGAAATTTTCATCAGTGTTATTGCTCCCCCACCTCTATTCACCAATGCATGCTTGGAGGTTTTTAAAAGCATCTTTCCCAAAAACTCTGTTTCTAGAGATCTAGATAAGACCTAGGTATATGCATTTCTAACAAGCAGACCAGATAATTCTGATGAACAGAGTTGTAGACTTTTTTTGAAAATAATGGAACTAGAAAAAAAATGTGGGAGCTACTCTGTTAGTGGTGGCAGACATTCAAGTTACCCTGAATTACCAGAGGTGAATCCATACGGGTCCACAGCAAATTCAGTCCTTGCCTCCTCAGAAAAATAATTCAATTGAGGGGCATAAAGCAGAAAAAGAGAACAAGGCATTTCAGAGCAGTAGTGGGATTTTATTTTTATTTTTCTGTTTAGAACACAAAAAAAAAAAAAAAACAAAAAAAGGAAAATTCGCTGGGAGGAGACCTAAGTGGGCACCTTAAAGTCCAAAAGAGGAAAAAGAGGAATTTAACCATGATGCTGGGACTGTATAGGTTTGCCTCTTTCCCATAACTCATCCCTTAGAGTGGGTTTTCTGCATCCGCAGTGCTCTCCTTACCCTTTGGAATTAAGCATGTGCAGCGTGTTTAGGGAGTTATACACATGCCCATCTGAGGCTTTCTTTCTTTTCAGGTGGAGTGTGCTCGAAGATTATACTTCACCATTTTTTTTTGTCTCTTAACATGCATGTCCAGGAGGTTGCTTCTCCTTGGGGCCTGCATTCAGGTAACACTTTTAATATTAACAGGTGTGGACCATCAGGAGATTGCCTCTCCCTGGCTGCAGAATTATCATTTTTAGAGAGGCAGTGTGATAATCGTGGAACTGTCACTTGACATTCCTAGTGAGTGTGTGGGGAGCCCTCTCCTGCCCCTCTTATTGCCCATCTAACTACCTGTAACATTAACATTTCAACATGCAATTTTTCTTTCTGGGGACCTTTCCGTTCACCCTTATTTTCCAAAGTAGAAAAAAATAAAGAGACAAAACAACAAAAACTACCACATTCTCAAATTTTTCTGGATTATCCAGCTTCTTAGTTAAAGGAATTTGCATCTTTAATATGTAAACATCTGAATGTGCAAAAATATGTAATTTCATGAGCTAAACATGTTATATATATATACATTTTAATGTTTCTACACAACAAATATGACTTAAAAACAAGTACTCAAACTAAAAAAAAAATCAACATTTTACTGGAAGAATAAATTGAGTTTATGTCAAAATGTAGTTTAAGTATTACTTTGTTCACTGTGTGAATTTGATTCTCTTGAGATTTATGTACACATTACTTAAGACAGCTTTTCCCGCATACCTGCATATCCTTTCTTCCTGGTAAAAAAATCTTGGAAGAAAAAAATGTAAAAAAGGAGCACTTATTTTCTGGGTTAACACCAGGGCACATAATGTCACACATAGGAGAGATATACGTAGACAAACCTTTGAGGGGGATGGAAGCAGGTATCTCACGCCACTTAAACCACACTCTTTTTGTTTTTTAACATTCTCATCATTTTTCACATAATGCTGAAATAAATAGAATACTGGAATTATTACACATAAAAGTAGAAGAGTCAAAATTTGTCTAGAAAAAGAATATCGGCTCATTGTAGCTGACTTGTAAGCCTGGATAATTGTACCTTTTGCAATATTATTTTTCTTCATAAAATTATTTGGTTACATAACAACTATTAACAATTTAAAAGAAATATGAGAGAGCCCCTTTATGAATGAATGATGCAGGTTTCTCACCTTCAACTGGAGTCAATCAACAGAGATCCATAGCTATTCACAGCGCCCAACACTACAAAATCACTTTGGAATCTAAGTTTTATTTTGACACATAATAGTTGTCACACATAATAGTTGTCACATTGAAATTTCTTTAGTTTTTCTCTCCCTTTCATTAGATGCCTTTGTTAAGAGATAGAACTCTTAGCAACCACAGTTGGACCAAGTTCCCTCGGAACAGATCTTTCTTCCAAAGAAACACACACAGGATTCATAAGGAAATAACTCTCTCCTCCCTCCTCCTCTTTCTCATCTCCCATCACCTTCCTCTGTCCTCATCTTTCTCCTCTTTGATAACCTGCATGATGACTTGGTTAAAAGAAGAACATTAAAGCCAAGAAGGTGTCAAAAGACACAGCAAAAATAAGACAGCATTTCATTTAAGTAAAACACTCCCCTCTTAATGGATTCCTCTAAAGTAAATGTTTTGAAGTAGATTTTGCTTCCTGCGTGCAAAGAAAAATTGATGAAGGTAAGGATGAAAGCGAGAATTTGAAAAGAGCTAAGCATTTTTTTTTTTTTTTTGGCTCCGGCACTTAAAATTTTATTTCACATAAAATCTCAAATGTTCCTGAGAACATTCTGAAAACAAAACAGAACTATGGGTTTGGTCAGCAGATAAAATCATCTGCCATGCTGGCAATTATCAACTCATATATGGCGGTAGGGTGCTTTTAATGCAGCCCTCCCACCAAAACCAATAGGTTTAATTAGACGAGACAAATCTATCTGAATTGGTTTGGCTCCTGATTTTGGTTAGCACGCTTTCATAAAAGTGAGGAATACCTGTATTTTATTTTTAAATCTGCAAAACAAAGATAAATGTCTTGGTAAGAAATTTAAATGTGAATACAAAATATCAGTCAATAACATTTTAAAAGGAAAATATCCATCAATCATGGGAATCTTAAAAGCAATTTCTTCCCTTGCTGTTTTCTCCATACACTTCCAGAAATCCAGTACTTTAGTTGATATATTTTAAAATTGCAGTGTACAGATAACTTTGTGAATTAAATTTGTCCTTATTTATCATGCAGTCTAGCTCTATGAATACTTTTAAGCCTTAAAAAATTAAAGCTTATATTCAAGAAACCAATTTCCATGCACTTTCTTATTATCAGCACCCAGGAAGGAAGCAATACAAGCTGTGTGCATGTATGCTGTAGCGATGCAGAATCTGAGTTGGCAAGCCGAAGATCCTGCACCTGTGGCACACATCATGGTAACCCTGACTGGCTTTTTCAAGAAAGAAATATTATCTCCTCTACATATGAAATCATCTTTCAATAATGAGATCATTTCAAATTACCCAAGAATGTTTATAAAGTCTACCCAGTGGATAACAAATCAGTACTGGGGATTGGTCCCCGCCCAAACTGGGGTGACTGTCTCATAGTTTAGAAAATCCATAATCTTCAGTTCTAAATGCTTACTACCGATCAGTGGTTAATACCATCTGCCATATGTTTAATACTGGCAGTACCACAACAATTTATTAGTATTAGATAACAAAATATTACTTTTAAATCTTGTGATAAAATCTCTTATGCGTGTGATTAAAAAACAATATTCTTTTGGAGGCGAATTATAATTTGAAACTAGATTTTCAAATACTACATAACTGGACTGTATTGCTCTGGTGCTAATAATTTTATATATAGATAATGTGTGTGTGCAGATACACCGATTTATACATATTTAATATTTTTAAGTGAAAAAAGAACAAGGATTTTTATGCATATAACACAGGCCTAAATTTGAGAGAAATAATTCAGCAAACATTTCTTTCCCCCTTAGATTATTAAGTTCATGAAGTCATTCTTAGTTGGTTGATTCTCTTTTGGCATTCAAGTCTGTGGTGGTTGTTACACTGAGAATTTATTTAAGACAAGCTTACATTTAAGATGTTACATCACATCAAGTCGCTAGCTAACAACATGACTTCTTGTGTATCAGAGGTATTGGAACAAGGCACTGAGCATCATATAAGGTGGCACATGAACACAAAAGCCTGAAAACTTATTAAAGATTCGCAATTATTTTAAAGCAAAAAAATGTTTATCATAAACAACTTGTACCTAACTTATACAAAAAAGCTTCATGATGCAAAATTGGCATTCAAAAAGAAAAGTAATTTTTGAGGAATAATTTAACAATTTTCTAGATTAAAATTAACAAATTAATCAATATACACTGTCTTGCATCCATTAACTACTAAGGAAACACCCTTACTTTACTATTATATCTTTACTTGAGAGCCTGAAGCAATCTAACCGCTGCATAATGTTGTTTTCCAGATAAGATCAGTCTTGAAACTATTATTACCAAATACTTATCTCTAAGAATTGAATTGTTAGTTTTCTGTTGAAATCCAAAATTTCAGTCTCCAGAAAATGAATTCTGTATTTACCAGGAAGAACTATCTGGGATTCTGACGGTAGTTGAATGTGTTCAGGACAATTTCAGGAATAAACCTCTGCTATGATATGTTAATGCTTTAATTTGTGAATTTTCTTATGTGATCTGATTTTGGCAATTCCTTTTCATATTTTAGAATGATAGAATATATAAGGCTCAGTCAGCCTCTTTGATTCCTTTTGTTTTGCCCCAACGTTTTCCTTAATGGGGAAAGAGGTATCAACCCAAGAGAAGACCATAAAAATACATAGATGCACTGGAAAGTGATGGGACAGCCCAAGGCCCGTGTTTTCTAAACTGCAAGACTCCATGATTTCCCAGTATTTTGATTTTACCCGCACTTTCAACAGTCATTTACAGCACCTCAGACAATATATTCTGGAGAGGGCCCAATCAATGAAGCAGAGAAGTAGCACACTCCCAACATCACAAAGTTGGCCTCTACAAAAGTGTATAAAAACTTTGAGTTAAAAAAAAAAAAAGAAAGAAAGGAGAAAATTGACACATGGCTTCTAGCCTCTGGCCCTAAACCCAGAGGAAAAAGAAGTAAGGCAAGCCACCTGCTGCTTCCTCATTATGCTGACTAGATTGTTGATTTAGCCAGCTGTGCTTTGTTTTCCTCAATCATGACATGCTTGGCAAGTTCATCAGAATTAATTCCCAAGTTCTCTTTTAATTTGTTGAGCTCAAAGTCATGGAGAATCTTGATAGTCATTAACTTTTCTCGCTTGATTCTCTCCACAACATCTTTTGGAACATCAGGTATCATCCAGGCCAGCAAAAATTTAACTAAAAACACAACATGCTAGAGAAAATATAAAGGAAAGATTAGACACTGTTAGAGCTGTCACCTGTTCAGCAGAAAGTCTTTACAAGTCATTTCGCTTATTTAAAAAACTGCTGAACACGTGAGCATAAAAAACTTTCAAAACATATGAAGAAAGGCAAGCAAGAAGATATGGTCCCTGTCCTAGAACTTTCATACAAAGATCACCATTAAACAAATAAATATATACTTAAGTATGTAACTAGCAATATTCTAGTTGAACAGGAGTATTGAATACACTATTTTTCACTGCTCCCTTGTAAAAACCTGATAAAATATTTATAAAGGAATTAGACTCAAAAGAGTGAAAAAAGCTAACAGTGAAACTTGCAAATGGTAACGTGGTGACTGATAGTGGAAACCAAAATGACAAAATCCAATTTTGTTTCAGACTGTCAGAAATGTTCAGGAAAGAAGGCACTAAGGACGTTTGAAGGTATTAGTGTGGGTTGGAGTTAAAAACAAGAGGATTAGATAAAAATTTGAATAAGGAGCACTTGAATTTTCGGAGCCTTTCTCTCATTTGTATCCAGGCATTCTTTCGCTTTTTACTAGGCCCTGGAAGCAGCAGAAGAGTTTATTTTCTAAAGAAATTATACCTGAAATCTGTGAATTCAGGGGCACTAGATACAGATGAGATATGAAAACATACTGAAAAAAATGTAAAAATGGTGAAATTCAGCATGATGAACTGTGAGCTTCTTAGTCCTCTTCGCTTTGCTCAGGCTTTAGAAAACAGGCAGCCATGAAATAGCTCAACAGATAGATTTGAGGAGTTTTCTCCAGGAAAAATAACTATTCTATAAAAGCAGAACTGTGAATGTCAAAATTTTATAAGGCGCCAATAAAAATGTCAGCTCACTACCTTATCAACCTACAGTGAAACCCACCAAGTGGCATAACTTCTGTATGCCCAAAAAGCTTAAAATCAGCTTTTCACTGCCACACCTTTAAGCATGAGCAGAACCATGAAACATGTAGGAAAGTCTCTGACATGGAAAAAAAAAAAAAAAAAAAGAACCAGGTATAAGGAAGAGAGCAAAAGAAAAAAGCAGAATTTTTAAAAAGTATTAATCTAGCTTTTCATAGAAGAGAATATAAATGATAATAACAATTTCAAACCAGGAAGTGTAATATCTGAATAACAGCAATTCCAGAGAGATGGCACAAAGAAAGAAAAATGTATCAAAGAAATTGTACCAGTAAATTTTCTCAACTTGAAGGGTAAGTACGTTTTTAGATCTAAGGGGCCCAATGAGTATCTAAAACAATGAATATTGACCAACAGCAAAGAAGCCTCTTGTGAAGCTTCATAAAAGTGAGGCTAATGAGAGAATCCCAAAACCGTATTGATTTTGAAAACAGATAATAAATGAAGACTGGGGAGTCAGAAAAGTATTGCATTTTATAGCAACACTGGTAGCTGAATGAAAATGAAGCAATGTCTTCAAAATTTCAGGAAAACCAAAATAAAGTTGATTAAAAACTTTTCAAGAAAAACAACTTTCAATTATAAATTCCATTCCAAATAATCACATGTAAGAAAAGAAAAAAAATTTCAATATTCAGTTTCTCAGAAATTGCCACAAATTTTTCCCCAGAAAATTATTGGAAGATGTGCTTCACCAAAATAAGCTGTTAAACCAAAAATAGGAGACACAAATGTAATCTTCAACAGAAGACAAGGTGAAGAGAAGGATGATGCTTAGTTATAGCCTGGAGTGATTACAAAAAAATTAATGCAAATTATAAATAAATTAAAAAGAATTCCTGATATAATTTACTGGCTGAAAGGTCATCTACACTTCTGATGAAAATGTTAAAACGAAAGACTGATAAATTTATTTTATTTTATTTTATTTTATTTATTATTTTTTTTTTTTGAGACAGAGTTTCGCTCTTGTTACCCAGGCTGGAGTGCAATGGCGCGATCTCGGCTCACCGCAACCTCCGCCTCCCGGTTCAGGCAATTCTCCCGCCCCAGCCTCCTGAGTCGCTGGGATTACAGGCACACGCCACCATGCCCAGCTAATTTTTTTGTAGTTTTAGTAGAGATGGGGTTTCACCATGTTGACCAGGATGGTCTCGATCTCTTGACCTCGTGATCCACCCGCCTAGGCCTCCCAAAGTGCTGGGATTACAGGCTTGAGCCACCGCGCCCGGCAAGACTGATAAATTTATAATGAACTAAGAGACAGAGAGTGAGAATAAAAGCAAAACTATAATAAGAGAAATATGTTCAGAGTATAAGAAACAGATGTGACTAATATTTGTAAAGTCATAATTTATAAAACCTGACTATTGCATTTATATAAAATCTTTTATTCAAAACTCTGATAGCAGACATATTTTAGAGTTGAGAGTATGAAATATTGAAAACATATAATTTAGTGTATAAACCAGCAGGGTCTGAGGTGGCACTCTGTATCAAACACTTAAATATTTCTGCAGCAAAGTAAATGGTCACTTTAAAAGAATAAAGGCTATAAATTGCCTTAAATTAGATAATATATTGCTGCTAAATAAGTTATCAAAATACTTTGTTTTCTGACATTTCAAATTTCAGAATAAGACAAAAATATGTTTAATTTTTGAGCAGTAGGAGAAAGTTTTTTCTCTCTCTCTCTTTCTGTGTGGGGGTGTGTGTGTGTGAGACCTGCCAAAGTAGAATGTCAGTAATTAACAGCTAACAAATAAAAATAAAAATAAAAAAACTGCAAAATGATGTTCTTTTCCATACAAGGGTAACTACTGGAAGAGTGAGTTTATAAAATTGAAATGTTTACCTTTGGAGATTAGGATTTTAGGGTAGGGAGGAATATTATGTATGGTTGCTCTTTTTTTTTTTTTTTGCCATGCAGAACTACTTGATTTTCAAAATTACATGAATAACCTTGATAACAATAAAAATAAATTAAACAGAATTGACTGGAATGGCATGTTCTTGGGTTAAGATTGTCTTTTATTGGACTTTACTCCAGGGTGAAAAAGTGCCTTTCTTTTATTTTTCTCTCCCGTTAGGCCTTCCTGCCTTATGATTTGTATCATTCAGTTTGAAACTTAGTCCAATACCACCTTTGTATTGGTTACCTTTCCTGGCATGCTTTATCTCTATAATTACACTGGATATTCCACAACAGAGGTAGCGTAATATAGTAGACAGAGCATAAGCTTGGGAGTGAGGCACATTTGGCATTGAAACCCAGCACTAATGTTAGTTGGTTAACCTTAGGCCAGCTACTTATTTTTGCTGAGTCTCAGATTCCTTTTTCAAAGGTGAGTGATAAGGTCTAACTTAAAATGTTGTTATGACTTAAAGCAGCTTCCAGAACTAGTAAATAATAGGTATTCAGTAAAATCTGTGGGTTCTTTCCCCTTTTCCTGACTTCAGGGGAAAAAACATATTTGTTTTTCTTTCCTTTTCTGTCACCAAGGAATCTTCAACAGTAAGTGAATAATAGGCAATCCTTTGTACTGAGAATAACCCTAAGGTGCTTTTCATGACAACAAGTACAACACTTTCTTCAAGACAATTTATTGAGATATTGCTAACTTGCTGATGAGAGATTACCTTTAGAAATATCTGCCTAAAGAAAGAAGAGAGTGGAATAAAAGTTAAGAACAGCTTACTTCCATAACAATGATGAAGGTCATCTTGGCAGCAAGGACATGCCAGAATTGCATATTGTGAAAATATTTATTCTCATCATCAGGAGGATGTCTGTAATCTCTGTACCTGAAAAGTGGAAGTAAATGAAAAAAAAAATAGTTATAGTTTCAACAAGAGAGACCTAATATAATTTCTTATTTCTCTTAAGAAATTCTTCTAGCTGATCAGAAAAATCAGGTCAAAGTTAATTGATATTATGAAATACTTATCTTTCTTGTTCACATAAAGTCAGGATATATGCTACTTATGTGTGATATAGATCTAAGAATAAACACAGAAGTAAAATTTCTCTCCTGCCTTCAAAGACAGCTTTTTAAGTGAGTTACTCAAAATCTGCTGCTTCTACTTCCTCTTTTCCTGCTCCTTGACACACCCAGTCTTATCCTTCTATCCTATCCTTAAATTGCAGGCATATTTTAATCCTTTGACTTTTCAAAAACAGGAATATTATCGGTAACTTCTATGTTCGTGAAACACTGTTTTCTTTTGGCTGTTCTGATGCAGTATTGCTTTCTTAAAAAAATATAATTCTGAAATTTTCTTAATGCTCAACTTTGTGAGTTCATTCTCCTTTATAAAGTCACTGGATACTGGTCCTCCTCAAAGATTTAGTCCAGCTGGGGGGTAATCACATCCAGAAATCTGACACCAGTGGCTATGCTCTTAAACAGAGTAGGCTATGATTTCACTCAAATATGTAATATAACAATATAACAATGTCTGCCTATCTTGCAATATTTTGCTCCTTTTTTTTGGAGTCTCAAATGAAACAATGGTTTAAGTTAAGGGGCCTTGATAGGCATGTGTGTGTGTGTGTATCTTTAAATTGTACGGTGAAAAGATCTCGTAGTACATGATAGACGGAGTGTGGAAACAGTAGATTCACATTTAAAATTTCATATTTCCTACACAGAATAAACCCTTTTAGTGGGATAGGTGGTGAGCTGATCATATTATTATATTGCTATTTCTGTCTTTCTCACTCTGTCTCTTTCCTGAGGACATAGATAATTCAAGTAAGTTAAATGCACATACAACATGACGCTGTTGTATGATCTACAGATTACTGCAACTTTAGGCTAAGGGGCACTTGTTGGTGACAAATCCTTTTGAAAAAATTTTAAATTATTGTTATTTTTACCCATAATATTCTCTTAGTTTTTGACAGTCTACCTTTTCAAATCTCAGTCAGGCAATGTGTGAATTCTAGAATAGATACACTTTATTTATACAGGATTTTTGTTGTCCTAAGAAACTCTTTTGCATTGTAAGAAAAACATGAAGGGAATAGATAACTTAAGAAATACATTTAAAGGGCAAAATTAAAACCTAAACAAAAGGAAACCTGCAAGTGATGAAGTCTCGTGTTTCCGAGGGTGCAGTGTGGTTTGGAAAATCAGCTATCAGGAATACTGACAGGCTGTTATTGACATATCCTCTCATAGGCTGCGTGGCATTTGTTGAGTAAGCATAATAGTAAACTAAACGAGGAATGATGTCCGACGTAAATGCAACAATAAAAGCCTGAAGAACAACAAAAAAAGAGGAAGTTCATGAGCTGCCAATTTAGTTTTAATAATGTCTGATTTGTAAATCTCTCAGTACCATAAGCTGTATGTGATTAAATACTATTATAAGTCAGAGTAATACGCAAATCTTTGTCCTGAAGCATGAAACAGCTCATTTACAGTACCTGCTTAGTATTCCAGGATGTCATAGCTACAAAGTGTCTAAGTGGAGTCAGACCTAAATGTATCTGTCTCCAAGAACCATGTTCTTTCCATCAAGCCTTGCTATTTCTGATATATCTTATTGTTTCCCAGCACAGTTCTACTATCCTTACCAAATTCACTTTCTTAGAACAACTTCATGAGGTTGGACTGTGAGTGTGTGAGAGGAAAGGAATGAAGATCAGAATATCATGTGTTTGTAAATTCCTCACAGTTCAGTGCAATTAATTTCAGTATTTGATTTCATGGGAATGATATTTTCCCATCCTTTCCTAAGTTCTGGGATAGTATAAATAGCATAGTTCTTTTAGGTTAGATAAGTCAATCAAAAACCATCTGGCTCTGGCACTTATATTTTTAGTGCTACACTTTTAAAAAATCTAATATAACTTATATGGCTAATGGTTCATTCAGGTTTTCTTTACTTACTGAATAAATCTGGTAAATTTTGCTTTCTAAAAAAGTGGTCATTTCAAATATACTTCAAAATTCATTGGCGTAAATGGGTACACAGCAGTCTTTCATACTTTCCTCAGTTTTACTTACTTTGTCTTTCGAATAAACCAGCTCTTGATTTACTTAGCAATTATATTGCTTTTTGTTTGTTTTCTAATTTGATTATTTCTGATTATACCTTTATTTTTTTTTTACTACTAAGTTGATTTACCTTTTTTTTTTGTTAGCGTCTTAAGTTATATACTCAGCTCATTTTCCAGTCTTCTTTTATTAATAAAAAAAAATGCATGGCAAGCAAGTTTTCTGTAATAGTGGTTTTGGCTCATTCCTACAGGCTTTCATTAAATTAGGCTCTCTCTGTGATCTTAATTCTGTTTTCTCTTGTGTGAAGCCTACTTAAAAGTGTTAGATTTTCTTCTTTGATTATCTTATCATCAATATCAATTTGTAAAGTATTATTGTAGGTGAAAATACATTGTAAAAGTTACACTTTTGGAAATTTATTTTTCTTACATTTTAATAATTGTTTTATAAACCTAACAAGTAAGTGTTGTATATTCTCTGTAGTATATAATCAATTTTTAATTGTTTCATTCAAATACATTATACTGTTACTTATTTTGTTTACTTTGTCACATGCTGTGAAACTGTGTCATGATACTTTAATGAGAGTAATTTTATAATTTTCCTCATAAGAGTTTACATGTCATAGGTTTTTCCATATTGGTTAGTGCATACCAATTTTGGAATGTTTTAGCTTTATAAAGTATTACCATGATGAAATCAATGTAAAGATTAAGCATCATTCACATCTCTCCATGGTCCCCCAAATAAAATGAAATACAAAGTCACCCCACCGAAATAGATCCACTTACATTAGTTGCAACAGAAAGGACAGCCATTCCATAAAGAATGTCTTGCCAAACACCTATGCTATGAGCTTTAGAAGCTACAGTTCTCCTGTACTGAGTGGTAAGTTTCCAGGCATCCACTCGAATCTCTACAATATTATTTATGAGAGCAAGAAGAGGAGCCAAAGGAAAAGAGGCCACAAATAGTGTAACAAATCCAAATTGAATAACTGTAGAGAAAAGAAAAAGGCATGAACTCATTATTGTGAAGGAGAAAGATGGGAACACCCTCCCCAAATCCTGCTACTTCCTTCATTTTGGAGTGATCCACACCAATACAACAATCCAGGCTTCTGTGAGTCTGTCCACTTCCTCCTCTCCACAGGAGACACAGTGACTTATCCGCTTGCTAGAACTGGAAGGAGAAACTGGGCATGCATGGCTGAGTTCCTTCTTTGTTCTTCTGTTAGAGATATGCTTGTTAGAAGAATCTATTCCTCTTTGCCTTTTAGTATGGGCTAAGTATAGGTTTATGCTGGTCTAGTCTTTACATTTGTATTAGCAATTTAGTGAGGTAACCAAGTTTTTCTTTCTTGCTAGCCCATCTACTTTTTGAGATCAGGCATGATGACTGATTCATTTGTATATTTCCAGCAGCCAGCTCTGTGTGCGTCAGCAAAGGAAATACACATTTTCTAGAATAAGGACTTTGTTAAGGTCTTGATTCTCCTTACTATCATGACATCTTTCTAAATAAATTTTATTCTCTCTCCTCATTAAGACTCAACAGAGGACTACAACTCTGTAAGCTGGCTTATCTCCACACTTTTATTCTTTTGTTTCCAACAATGTTTGGGGTAAAAGAACTTATGCATCTGACAGCCCATGCTTCCCACATGATTAAATTAAAAAAAAAATTTAAAGGAAACGGCTTTCCATTAAAGGAGAAAAGAAAACATTTCTGCTATTCCTATATTTTTAAATAAATCTCAAATGTTTCTGGATTTTACCTTATCTCATCTGACTGAATCAGTCTTGTTATCAAGTAAAAAAATACATACTGACTTCTTTTCTTTCCTGCTTCCTCTACCTAACTTACAAGGTAGAAAGTGAAGAGGAAGTATTATGTAGAAGCAGTATTAATGTTCTAGGTTCACATCTCATATCTTTACTTGAATCTTCTTGACCCATAAAAAATGTATTAACCTATCCAAGTTTCAGAATCCTCAACAGCAAAATGTGTAGAATAATGAATACTCTGGAGAATTCTTTCAAAATTACAGTTAATATATAAAGTTTTCAGAATAAACTAATTATGTCTCAATAAGCAGTATACAATCTTATGAAACCTTTATTTCAACTTTTTAATTATGGTAATAATCTCTGATGCATATATGTGCAAACTCATATGAAACTTACACAATTAATTAAAAATTATAGCCTTATCACTTTATAAAGCAAAGACTATTGATTTTACAAAGAGTTGTATAAAACATCTTCTATTTGTTCTAAATTTGAATTTCAATCCATGTATCACACCTATGTATTACACTGGAGAAGCATGAAGAGCTTTGGCTCATCTCATGTATTCTACCATGGTTTTATGGGCCTTGAGAGTGCGTTAAGAAAATCATTTTCCTTAATTCTATGACAGAAACAAAGAAAACTGCTTGAGATAAAACACTCTGAGCAGACTATATAAGCAGTGCCCAGAAAAATCGCTCTGAAAGTTGCACCTCAAGGGTTTCTTCTCAGTTCAATCCTTGCAATGCTTTGGATGTTTCTTGTGTTCAGCTGTATTTCCCTTACATAACTGCTTTATCCTTCTTTTCAGTCTCACAGAAAGGACATACACTAATGGCAAGTCAAATCCTGGAAATGTTTTCCAAGCAACTTATTCTCTCTTTGAGCTGTCACTGAGGCAAACAAATGGAGAAATAGCCATCAAAGCTAATTTGAGGTGGGTGTTAAAAAAAAGACTCTTACTTAATTTGGTTCAATAACATTAACATTCAACTGATAGGAATTATGTCTCCGAGACTGGTGTTTTGAAAGTAAACTTGACTCTGCAGTCTGTTTGGTGGGAAAGGGAAACATGGAACAAATCTTCCTTATATCACTCCATCCCTCTTTTTTGCCAAGCAACCAATGATTTATTGAACACCTACCAGGTGCAAGGCAGAAATAAATATCAAGAGTTGAAAAATCATGCATTCATGATGACTCTATGTTTCAGAACAGTGATTTAAAATTACCTGTTTCTAAGTACTCATAAAAAAGCCCAAGGGGTCCAAAACTTTCAAGGTCATGATCCTGCTCCCATCGACTATACAGCTTCTCAGAGTTTGTCCGAGCTTTTCGGCGTCTCCACCAATTCAAAGCCAAGCTGTTGGAAGTGATAAAAGTAAATATGTGAAATAGAACTAAAAAGAAAAAGATCAGAGAATCAGAGTGTTAGATCTGGAAACTGGCAGAAATGAGAGGTTAAATAAGATCATAGAGCAAAGAGAAATGGCTCCAGCCAAAGGGCAAATCAAAATCTGGTATTATTTTCATGACATGTGCAAAGTTCTTTATTAGTGTAACTGAGAAAATAAGACAATCCTGACTCTGTTCAGAGAAATATATTTACTCACAGACAGTTTGGCTAAATCATAAGTGAAGGGGACACATCACTAAGACCACTTACAATCCTGATGCTGTCATGAAACTCAGAAGAAAATTCAAACAAATATGAAATTGATTATAATAGGAAATTACATATAATGTGAAAATAAATGCAATAACATTAAACAAAATTTTAACCAACTGAATTCCATGCTATATGAAAAGATAATATATCATAATAATGTATTACATTTTTTTTAAAAAAGAGGCTGTGTTTTTTTAAAAAAATAACATATATATATATATATATATATATCACATATAATGGTTTAAGGTGATAAATACAAAATCATCTCAATTGATGTAGAAAAATGCATTTGCTATATTAAGCATGTATTAAAACCTACTTAGGAAAGAAAAGTAGAAACAGAAAAAATATTACTTAAATCTAATAAAAAATATCTACTAAAATCCTAGGGCAAATATCCTTCCTTTTCTTTCATTCTCCTTTCCTTTATTTTCTTCTCTTTTCCTTTCTCTTTTTTTTTCTTTTTTGAGACAGGGTGTTACTCTGTGACTCACGCTGGAGTGTGGTGGTGCCATCGCAGCTCACTGCAGCCTCGACCTCCTGGGCTCAAGTGATTCTCTTGCCTCTACCTCTCAAGTAGCTGGGACTACAGGCATGTGCCTCCATGCCTGATTAATTTTTAAATTATATTCTATGGAAATGAGATCTTGTTTTGTTGCCCAGGCTGGTCTTGAACTCCTGGGCTGAAGCAATCCTCCCTCCTCAGCCTCCCAAAGTGCTGGTATTACAGGCGTGAGGAAATGCACCAGGCTGCAAACATCATTCTTGATTGGGAAAAGTCAGAAGCATTGACTTTAGAATCAAGAACAAAATAAGAAACTGCATGACCATATTCAAGGTTACTGGAGATCTTAGTAGAATAAAATGAGAAAGGCAAAACAATTGGAAATAAAAGAGAAATCTGTGATTATTAACCGTTATGTGATTGTCCGAATAGAAAACCCAAGTGAAGTTAGACAAAAATGATTACAAATAATATTAGGATTTATTAATATATTTCATTCCTGCACACCCACAACACCCAAGTAGAAAACATATATTTTAAAAAAACATTATTTACAATAGCAATTAAAAACTACCCAGAAATAGACATGAGAAAAGATTTATAAGCCCCATATTTAAAAATTTAAAATCTTTATTTGAATTCACTAAAGACTTTAAATGTTTATGAACATTTAAAGAATTTAAATGTTCATGAATAAGAAGACTTGGTATTATAAAAATGTCAACTGTTTATATTAAAACAATTAAAATATAATTTCAATGAAAGAGCCAAAATATTTTTTCATGTAAAATCTGACAAGATATTTATAAAATTTATATAGATTGCTAAAAGACCAAGAATAGCCAAGACAGTTCTACAGATAAAAAGTAAGTTGATAAATGTAGCCCCACCAGATATCAAGACTTATAAATCTGTATTAATTAAGAGATTATAGTACTGTATTCACAATGGCAAAGACATGGAATCAACCTAAATACCCATCAATGGTAGAGTGGATAAAGAAAATGTGGTACATATACACCATGGAATGCTAAGCAGCCATAGAAAAGAACAAGATTATGTTCTTTGCAGGAAAATGGATGGAGCTGAAGGCCACTGTCCTTAGCAAACTAATTCAAGAACAGAAAAACAAATACCACATGTTCTTACTTATAAGTGGGAGCCAGATATGAAAACACATGAACACATAGAAGGGAACAGCAGACACTGTGGCCTACCAGAAAGTAGAGTGTGGGAGGATGAAGAGGATCAGGAAGAATAACTAATGGGACTAGACTTAAAACCTGGCTGATAAAATAATCTATACAACAGACTCCCATGACACAAGTTACTTATGTAAGAAACCTGCACATGTACCTCTGAACTTAGTTTAAAAAAAGAGAGAGAGATTGTCATACTTCTATAGGGATGAACAAATCTTGGGATAGAATGGAAAACTAGAAATAGTCTTGCAGTTGGTATAATTCTGGATAGTATTTATATGGCATGTAGACAGTTTTTATATGGCATAAAAGGTATTATAGAAAATATTGTATGTAGATGAATAGTAGTGTAGGTGATAGTAGGAAAAGGAAACTTTTCAATAAATCATAATATAACAATTTATACAAATATATAGTTTATACATATATATATATAAATATAAAAATAATAGATTTGTACCTCATATCAAACATAC
>NW_022436987.1:16892726-16903111 GCF_009761245.1 Sapajus apella | reverse complement strand
ACTTTTTTTTTTTTTTTTTTGAGACTGAGTTTCGCTCTTGTTACCCAGGCTGGAGTGCAATGGCGTGATTTCGGCTCACCGCAACCTCTGCCTCCTGGGTTCAGGCAATTCTCCTGCCTCAGCCTCCTGAGTAGCTGGGATTACAGGCACGCGCCACCATGCCCAGCTAATTTTTGTATTTTTAGTAGAGACGGGGTTTCACCATGTTGACCAGGATGGTCTCGATCTCTTGACCTCGTGATCCACCCGCCTCGGCCTCTCAAAGTGCTGGGATTACAGGCATGAGCCACCGCGCCCGGCCTTCATATAACTTTTTATCAGTATGTCTGCATATTCAGTATTTTGCCTAGGATCTTACTTTGGGCATGTCTTTAACCAATACAGTAAATAATAATGAAAATGTCTTATAATCTTGTGTAGGAAAATATTTCTTTTAAAGTTATGTAATTTTATCTAAAGCAGTGGTTTCCAACTGGGAGTAATTTTGCCCACAATGACACAATTGCACTGTCTTGAGATATTTTGGTTATCACAACTGGGGAAAGATGGGTTACTGGCATCTAGTGGGTACCGTCCAAGGATGCTGTCAAACATCTTACAATGCAAAGGATGACAAGCACCCCCACAACTAATAATTATGTCAATAATTCTGTGGTTGTGAAACTGTGACCTAAACATACTATTAAAAAATAAAAAAATAAAATTCATGTTAGAATAAAATATTTTCAACATATATTACCAAAAAAGAAGCAAACAAACAAAAGCCAGTAACCAGGAGTTTGAAATTATACATACAAATCAATTGAAAAAAGATAGACAAGTAGGAAAACAGTTAAACAACATGAACAAGGGATGAAATTAAATTTCAATTTAATTGAAAGGGAAACAAATCTGGCTGAAAATGCTTATTCATGATATTAATCAAAAAAATGCAAAATTAGACCAAAACAAGGTATCATTTATAACCCCAGTTGGCAAAAATTAATAAGACAATATGAATTACTGTAGCAAATGTGGATTAAGAGGAACAATTATATGTTGCTTATACTCAAACCAGACACAAAGAAAAAAAAAAAAAAAAGAATGTAAAGAGGAAAAGCACCTGAGATTTCTGAGACAATAATCAAACACAGGAGCATACTATAACTGGGGTCACAGTGGAAAAGAGATCACCTAGTTCAAGAAAGAGAATATGGCTAGAAATTTCAGAAGCTCTTTCATGGGCTTCATTCCATTTATGAATTCTTCAATTCTGACATCCCTAACCGTTATCTTAAAGTTTACATAATTGCTTAGTTGGTTTTATAAAATATAGTTTTGTCTATGATCCATTTTGAGTTCATTTTTGAATGAGGTGTAAGTTTCACATAGAGTTTTATTATTTTGCATGTGGGATGTCCAATTGTTCCAATGCCATTTATGAAAAAGTCTAATCTTACATCAATGAATTGTTTTTGCACCCCTGTCTTAAATAAAATGGTCATATTTGACTAGAGCACAAATTTCTGCAATATCTGTTTCTACAATCTCTACTTGGTTCCATTGGTTTATGTAACTACCTCATCACCATCCTACATTGTCTTGATTAATATAGTTTGTAGTAGGCCTTAAAATCGAGTAGGGTAATTACTACAGCTTTATTCTTCTTTTATCATACTGCTTTGGGTTATTTTAGTTCCTTGGCCTTTCATATAAATTTTAGAATCCACTTGTCTATACCTATAAAAAGCCTGCTGATATTTTGATTAGAATAACAATAAATCTATATGTATCAATTTGGAGATAATTGACCACCAACATGATATTTCTCTCCATTTATATAGTTTTTAAAATTTCACCAGGATTTTGTAGTTCTCCCCACTCAAATCCTATATGATTTTAGATTCTACCAAAGTATTTCATTTGTTTGGAGCTAACACATTCTGTGCTAACCAATGTCTCTTGCATTCTGTACTTTCACTTTGTGATCTCCTTTTCCTCAAGTAAATCTTTCAGTAGTTTTTGCCATGATGATCTATAAATGTAAACTCTCCTAGTCTTTTTATGTCTAAAAATGTCTTTACCAGCACTTTAAATAATAGCTAACCTGGTTCTAGAAATAAAAGGAGAACATTATTTTCACTGAGAACCTTGAAAATACTATCTTTTGGCATCTAATGATATTGATGAGAAACTGATGATAGTGTAGATGACATTCATTTGAATAAAGTTAATCGTTTTCTTCTAAAAGATTTTAAATATTATCTGTTTATCTTTGGTGTTCTGTAGTTTCACCATAATGAATTGGGGTGTGAATTGAATTCTATTATCTTGAATTGAATTCTAATATCTTGATTCACACCCAGAATTTGTTTCCATTTCTGAAACTCATGTTTTTCCACATTTTTGAAAAATGTTCAGCAATTACTTATTCAAATAATTTTTTTCCTTCACCATTTACTCAATTTTTCTAGAAATACTAGTAAATTAATGTGGAAGCCTCTTAATCTAACATATCCTTAGTTTATTTTTATTAAATGTCATATATTTGTTACACTGTACAATGTAGGAATTTCTCACTATTATTTTCCAATTCACTAATCCATTCTCCAACTGTGTCCAGGGTGGAATCAAACTGTGGAATTTTCCCATCTATTGTACTCACTATTTAAAGTATAATCTTTCATTTATGTGTAATTTCTTCCATTTCATATTCACTTATTCTTATTTCATTTCTAACAGTTTTTATTTAAAAATTTCTTGATCTGTTTTAATGATAAGATCACCTTCCATTATGTTATTAATATTGTCAGCATCATTTTTTAAGGGCTTTGCCAGAATATTCTAGTTAGAAATATCACCAGGAGTAAGTTCACTTTCTAGTAACTGACTTTATTCACAGCCTTTGTAGCATTAAACATTATCACATTTTAGAATTTTGGTTATTAGGAAGGATTAGATTTTTGTTGTTGTTGTTGTTAATTTGCTGCTGCTGCTTCTTCTTTTTAATTATTTTACCTCCCCTGTCTTTTGGCTCTCTCCCCTGTGCACATGTATCCCCCATCTTCTGTTTGGTTTAGGTATTGTCTCTATTCAGTCCCGTGGGTTCTCAATCTAGAGCTAGAACTGAAAATAAAATTTGGTGGCCAGGCACAGTGACTGATGCCTGTAATCCCAGTGCTTTAAAAGGCCGAGGTGGTAGATCACCTAAGGTCAGGAATTCGATACCAGCCTGGCCAACATTGTGAATGCTAAAAACAGAAAATATACTAAAAATTAAAAAAAATTAGCTGGGTGTGGTGGTGGGTGCCTGTAATCCCACTCACTTGGGAGGCTGAGGCAGGAAAATTGCTTGAACCTGGGAGGCAGAGGTTGCAGTGAGCTGAGATTGCTTGCATTCCAGCCTGGGCAACAGTGTGAGACTCTCAAAAAAAGAAAAGTTTGGAGCTATTTCCCTTATGGATATGGTATATCAAAGCATGAAACTAGAAGGTCAGGCTCACATTTATGAGCATTTGTAAGGATAAGTCCGTGTTCTTCTTTTGTTAGTACTTGAAATACAGCCCTAAGTGGCACTGTGTAATCGTGTATATACTGGAGGTGGGAAAGTGCAGGGATGATGTTTTCAATCTTATTTCATGAGTAAGAGAATAAACCCAGTCTCTGGCTTCCAGGGCTGTTAAACTGGATAGTACCTGTCTTAAGTGGAGCTCTTTTACTCCACTTTATATTGCATGACAAACCCTGACATAGTTATTTCCTAACTAGGAACCCTGTAGGAACATAGACTTATGATAAATGTTCATCTACTATTTGAAATAAACTGTCAGTTTAGTCTTCTCTTTTTAGAATGTATTCATTATTGCTGTGTTTTGATCAGAGAGGAATCTTTCATATATTGACCTGAAAGTCTCCGTCATTTCATTTACAATCTATTTTTATGCCTAAATTACATGACACAAGGATATTTTTACAAAGTGCACCTTTTAGTAATATTCAGAAATAATGCACAGCATGTAGAATAAACTGCAGAGGATATAGCATTTAGATGTCCCAGTAAAATCGTCAGAGGAGAGAGGAATAAATAATCCCTCAACAAAGGGAAAGGTAACAAAAGTACATATTTTAAAGATTTTTTTCAATACATGATATTGTACTTCATAAATATGTATAATTATTATTTGTCTGTTAAAAAATTTTTAAAAATCTTATAGTAGAACGATTTATAATCCTTTGGCTATATACCCAAGAAGAGCAGAAGATCAAACGCCGCATGTTCTCACTCGTAGGCAGGTGTTGAACAATGAGAACACACAGACACAGGGAGGGGAGTACTACACATTGGGGTCAGTTGGGGGGAAATAGGGGAGGGACGGTTGGGGGTGGGGAGTTGGGGAGAGATAGCAAGGGGAGCGATGCCAGATGTAGGTGATGGGGAGGAAGGCAGCAAATCACACTGCCACGTGTGTACCTATGCAACAATCTTGCATGTTCTTCACATGTACCCCAAAACCTAAAATAAATAAATGGAAAAAAAGAAAAAGAAAAAAAGAAAAGCACTGGCAAAGATGTGGAAAAAGTAAAAAAAAAAAAAAAAGGAAAAAAAAGTCTTGCTAGCCGTGGAACCAAAAAATAAATAAATAAAAATAAGAGTTTATATTACCTTAATGCAACTTTCACTGTTGATTAAAAATAAAGTTTTCCTTTTGGCTTAACCATTTTCTAACAAAGGCACCATGATAATTAAACAATTTCATCTTTTTCCAGGGGAAATCTTTCATGGTTACTTAAATAAAAAGCTTGTGAGTCATACATACGGATAAATGGCTTCTTTAACGTTTCCAAAAATCTGTTTCCCCGTCATTATAATGGTCAACTGGGTTGTCAATTCTATAAGACAGCCTCCAGGATCACACTAGTCAGAAGCAAGAGGGGAGAAAACAGAATTGAATGATCAAAGATGCAATTTTACAACACCTAAAGAAAGCTCTAAGCCATAAGATTAGGATCTCAAGGTTTTGGTTGGAAGGAATAAGGTATATTTAGCCCAATAATTCCAAACATAATCACAGAGCAGCACCAGCCTAACTGCATTAGATTCATCTGTAAACTGTGTGAAAAACACAGATTTCTGGGTCTCATTCTTAGAAAATTCTAAGTGTTTATATCTGTGTTAGAGGTGGGAGTTGGTACACTCTCCATTCTGCATAATTTGGAAACCATAAATATGTTCTAACACAATTACCCATAGTGAAATATGTTCTAACACAATTACCCATAGTGGAACCATTTATACAGAAAGTAATCATTCTTCCTTTGCAGGAAACTTTCAGGAAGAAAGAACTTAACCTATGTCATTTTATAGCTCATATTTTACTACCAAACTGTAGGCATGATATAACTTTTTGCTCAAAATAAACTGAGAAGTTTATCAAATGACAGGATTCATCTGTGAATAATACTCTCTGTCGATAGAGTCAGTGTCTAGATATCTTTTGCAAATTTTTAGCATCTGAATCAGTGCTTGGCAAACAGAAAGTGGTTAATATGAGTATGGAAGATACACACCTCACCTCTCAAGGAAATTCTTACCTCTTCACCTCTCCACTCATTAAATAAATATGTGTATTCTCCAGGATAGCCTACAAACTTTCCTTTAAAGAAAGCTACGTAGAAGCAGGCTGAGTAAAAATTTACAAACTGAAACAGGAACATTTTCAAGGTTAGACTGCTCTCATACTCCTGGTAAGTTCGAGGAATTTCTGTTAAGTTAAAAAAAAAAATAGGTTTAGCACATGTTATGTTTCCTTGAACTCTGTACTCCCTGAGACAAGTGAACATCCAGTCACATCATTCTGAGAGCCTATAGCATGCGTCCTATTCTGGCAATAGTAGGCCAATATTGAGTAACTATGGATTTGTGCTAGACTTTCTCTTACACACTTTTTATTAAGCTAATCACTGGAAAAGCCTAGGAGGCTGTTGTTACTACAGTCAGAGAGACAGTATTCTTGTCTTGGGGTTACACAGAATGTGAAATTCAAACCCATATGATATGGTTTGGCTCTCTGTCCCCACACAAATCTCATGTCAAATTGTAATTCCTACGTGCCAATGGAGGGACCTGGTGGGAGGCCACTGAATCATGGGGGCAATTTCCCCCATGCTATTCTTGTCGTAGTGAGTGAGCTCTCAAGAAAACTGATGGTTTTAAAGTGCAGCACCTACCTATGCACTCTCTCTCCTGCTGCCTTATGAAGAAGGTGTTTGTTTCCCCTTTGCCTTCCACCATGATTGTAAGTTTCCTGAGGCCTCCCAAGACACGTGAACCATGAGTCAATTAAACCTCTTTCCATTACAAACTACACAGTCTCAGGTAGTATCTTTATAGCAGTGTGAAAACAAACTAATACACCAAATAAGACTGAAGAATCTTATGCTCATCTCCAAACACTATCTTGTATCCTATAAGCACATCAGATCTCATCTGCTTACAATCATGTTTAAACAAAGTAAGCTCATGCAAAGGGAGGGATGATTTCCAATGAAATTGTGTTGCCTTCCCATGAATTAAAAGGCTATATTAATTCTGTAAACAATGTGATCAGCAAATAGTAGTAGAAACAGTACACATTTTCCCTCTCCTTTATTTAAAATGCATGATCATGATCTATCATTTAATGAATTCTAAAGATAAGAAAATATTAAATTATCTTCACCCTACAATAGAGGCTCATGAAGCACAAAAGAATAAAAAAGTACGTTTTCCTGAGCTGATAATCTCCCAGTAGCATGAGCTGATCCAGCCAAATCATGTCATTTCCAGCAATACTGGAAGAGTATTACAAATTATTTTAAAGACAGAGGTAACTCCTCCATTTTAGTGAAATGTAGCTGTATTCCTACAAAACCTGTAATGTGAACTTGAATGATTTCTTTTCCCACTGAGAAAAATGGTGAGTTTTTAGGTGCTTTTTAAAAGCAATTTATCTGCTGTGATTTTCTCACTGTTACTAGCAGAGAAAAGTAAATCTGAAAGAGAACTCCAAATTTGAAGAAGTATATAATGAAAGTCTCATCTCAGTACTCATTCCAGTGCTGACTGAAGAATGTGCTCTTTTCTTGGCATTGGCCATGATATCTACATACAACAGATTCAAAGGCGCTTGATCCCTGGAAAGTGCACTCAGAGAAGAGGCGGACGCCTTGAGTCTCCAGCTTTGATCTTACTGCTAACTTGCTAGGAAAAAGTGTAGAAGTGACTGTGCTCTGTGCTGCTTTACCTAACTCAATCTCTCACTTAAACTGTGGCCCCTTTCACTTTACCCCATGGGTTTAAGTAAAAATTTTAATATTTTATCAAGAAAATAATCCAAGTTCTAAGAGATGGCAGTTAAAAAGAAAATCACTAAAATTTAGATTTATTTAGGAGAAGCTGATTGTTCTGTTTTTCTCAAGATAGCTTCCAAAATCAATACTGTGTAAGAACCACATACATGAAATAAAAATTATCCGTGTCTTCAATAAAGTAAAGATTTTACTTAGGATTCAACTAGACCCATCAAGGGAGAATTAAGACAAGAATACTCAAAAAGACATAGAGTCCAAATTCTTTTTTTTCTCCAGTTCTTTTTGCTGCTTCCATTATAATGGACCTTGAATGTGGCTCTTGGATGATTTTGAAATAGCAGATATGGGTCTACCTATAGAGAAAAACTGCCTTAAAATGTGCCCTTTGAAAATGAACTCCTGGGGAGTGCTCCAAAATAGACACATAGCATCAATACGAATCATTCTTCAGAATCACACTAATGATTTGGCTAGCTTACCCATTTTTGTAATCCAGGCAGATATCCTTTCATAAAAGAAATTCAGGATCAAGATGACTATAAAGTTCAAGCACGATCCTGTGAGTGATGTAGCTATCTGAGGAGTAAGGAAGCTTTTGACCTGCTTTAAGGATGCATCACTTTCCATGAAACTAGCAAATGTGGCAAAGACTGACAGGCGGTACACAATTACAGCTACCATACTGGTGACGACAAGAGACATCTGGGGAAAAAAAAGCAAAGTACTGTTACTTGGGTCTCTGTATCTGTTATGAATACATATCTAACACATTGATTATTCTGTTCATCTCATATGAAGTTCTATTTAGTAGGTCTCATGTGCAAAGCCAACTAAGTCAGTCTCTCTTGCCATAGATGGCAAGATACGAACACTGGCAAGGTAAAAGGGTTAGAGATAAGGCACATGGCAGCTGCTGGTTAAGTCTAAAACAGAAATATATTCATTCTCATACTCTAGGCTCATCCTCTAGCAGGGAGTGACAAACTATAGTAGAAGGCCAAATCCTGCCCATGGCCTTGTCTGTTCTTATGTGGCCCTTAAGTTAGAAATGTTTCTTTGAATTTCTAAAGGTTACAGAGAAAAATAAAGACAATTATGTTCCAGAGCTATATGTACCCACAAATCCAAAAATATATCTGGCCCTTTCACAGAAAATGTTTGCTGACTCATGCTCTAGGTTGAAATTAAACATGTAGAATCAAGATCACTTACTTTCCCAAGAAAAATACATGTCAATATTGTATTTCATTTCCCCTCAGAATGTTGCCATTAGTGCTCTAATATGCCTGGTAGTTTAGAAATTTATACAGATTCTGTATAAATTTTTTATACTTCCCATATTGCGAAAGCATGAAGATGGCTTTCTATCAATCATTAGAGAATTTTATTCTAAAAGTTGAGGAAATGAGTCAAATTAAATAAAAACTAGTAATCAAAACCAGAATAAATTTCTGGGGACATACTCCAGAAGATTTCTCAAAAGAGTCCTGAATTGATAATTCTCCCCATTTATTGTTATCACATCTCAACGATTATTATGTAATCTAAGAAAACACATTTCTACTGTTTTAAAATGTGAAAATAATAGACTTAAAAAGAAATGTTAAAGATAAATCATGCAGGATTTATGGACTGGTGAGTCTAAATTATAGTCTACAACCATTAATCATTTACATTTCAACATGTTAACCCCTCAGAGGGTAACACTGTCTCTTTTCCTAAAATTAAATAACTGTTAAGAGGGAACAAATTTGGAAAAGGAACAGCAGGAAATAAAGTGAAAATAAAGATAAATTCATGATTTTTCTAAAAGTAACCGAAGATTCTGGAATCAGAGTAAGTTTGTTATTCTGTCCTGATTTCAAGTGATCACTTAAATGAAGTGCCATGAGGCAAGGAGAATTAGGTTTTAAGCTAAAGTACCTCCTCTTCCCTGAGATCCTTTCCCAAAGTTTAATTATAAAAAATCCATATAAATTACAGTTTATTTTGTATAAGAGCTATAACCAAGATAAAAAGATCAGGGAGGCAGAGGGAAAAGAAGGACTCAAGAGACATTGCAGATGACACTGTTGAGATAGCTCATTTAATTGCCTGTTGAAGAAATGATAACAATTTTAAAAGACATGCTCACCCATAATGTCACTGTGGCTCCTGAAAAACAGTACCATGGAATACGTGTGTATAGAGGCATGTAAGGTTCCATCTCCTGTAATGTTGAAGAAATCACAAAGAAATTCAAAATCTCCTCTCTTAGTTGAGACTACAAGCACTAGTCAGTATCATAGAGTCCAGTTAAAGTAGAAATCTCCCAAAAGGGCCTACTATACTTCATGGAAAGCTACATTATAGGGATGGTTCCTTCCCTTGAAGTAGAAATCTTCAGGCCTCATGGATGAGATATCTTACACATATTATGAGTCATAATGGATATACACAATTTCCTAAATGCTGAGTTATGATATTCAGGGCCTGGCAGACAGTAAACAAAGTCAAATAATGAGGGTTGCTGCTTAGGTAGACACATCATTTATGATGTTTAATGATGTTATAATTTTATTTTAATTGAATTGAATTGCATTACTCTGCATATTATATTAGATGCTTTCTTCATATTTTTCAGATAACTGTGTTCTTCCACATAGCTCATGATCCAAGACTTCTACCTTTAGTCTTTAAGAGTCATTAATGAAAGATATTGATACAGCTGACATTCTTAGGTGCATCAAGACATAAGCAGATTTGGCCGGGCACGGTGGCTCAAGCCTGTAATCCCAGCACTTTGGGAGGCCGAGGCGGGTGGATCACGAGGTCAAGAGATCGAGACCATCCTGGTCAACATGGTGAAACCCTGTCTCTACTAAAAATACAAAAAATTAGCTGGGCATGGTGGCGCGTGCCTGTAATCCCAGCTACTCAGGAGGCTGAGGCAGGAGAATTGCCTGAACCCAGGAGGCGGAGGTTGCGGTGAGCCGAGATTGCGCCATTGCACTCCAGCCTGGGTAACATGAGTGAAACTCTGTCTCAAAAAAAAAAAAAAAAAAAAAAAAAAAAAA